>NC_056746.1:961216339-961351339 GCF_019279795.1 Protopterus annectens
ACCTTATATTCTTTCTTTTGTTTTTTAGCACATTCAGTTGCTGCCTGGTTTTTATCCACTTCTGGTTTGATTTCCATTTCCTGCTTGACGTCGATATGCTTCTGCTAAATTAAGCAGGGATGTCATTTTAGATTTATTTTCCTCATGGTTCAAAACTTTCACCACATTTGGATCTTGTGAGGTCAGTAGATATGTGTCAAGTCCCACGATTGCAGATCTATACATGTAATCAATTTCAAGGAGGCCCATCCCTCCTTCAGAATGGGGAATATATAATCTTGGTATACATTGATTTTTATAAATCATTCGGTAATCATGAAGCATCCTTCTTGTTTTAATATCCAAGCTATCCAACACTTTTTGGGGCCAGTCAATCACTCCAAAGTTTAGGACAGGAAGAGCAAATTGATTTATAGCTTGAATCTTGTTCCTAGGTGTCAGTGCTGTTTTCAGGATTAATTTGAATCTTCTAAAGTACTCCTTACTAAGCTTTATTCACATTTGTTCATGTTTTATTGCTGATCCTTCATCAATTCCCAAGTATTTATACACTCCCTCATGCTCAAGTTCTTTTATATCACATTCTTGTCCCAAACTGATGTTTTCGTGGTGCTGCAATTTTCCTTTTTTAAAGGTTGCGACATTCCAATATCATCTGAAAAAGTATTGACAACTTGCAGCTGTGCTTTCAGTTCCTCATCTGATGAGCTATACAATTTTAAAACATCGACAAAGAGAAGATGAGAAGTCATTAGACTTTGTTGTTTTCTAGAAGCCAAATTATAGACATGATCTAAGCTGTTAAGTAAAACAGCTTAATGGATTAATGGCAAGGCAAACTAGCAACGGTGACAGGGAGTCACCTTGGAATACCCCCCCCCCCCCGTTTGGATTTTTATCCCTGGGATAATAATCTGTCCTTTATCATGGCTTAATTTCAAAGTGGTTTGCCACTGTTTCATGGTTCCTGTAATGTAATCTAATCAATGTAGGATGTACCTTATACATTTTAAGCACTCTTTTATCCATGAATGTGGGATACTATCAAATTCTTTTTAACAGTCAATCCATGCCATACTTAGATTCTTCCCTTTCTTGCAGTTCTCCACTATAACTTTATTTAACAACAAATGATCCTTTGTTCCATATGACTTTCTTTTATTGCCTTTTTGTTCTACTGCATCAATCCCCATGTATAGTTTATACTTCGTCGGAAGACAAGTTGTTGGTCTATAATTTTTAGGGTAGCTTGCAGGTTCACTCTTAAGTAAGAGCATTGTTTTTCCTGTTGTTAACCAGTGTGGTGTCTGTTCGGGGTGTGCATATAAATAATTCTTACTCATGGCTAGATCCTCGTGTAAAGAAGTTAATACTTTAAGCCAAAGTTAGGTACTACATCTGGGCCTGGGGTTTTCCAACTAGAGGCTTTTCTCAACTTTGTTTCAATTTCTCTGGCTGCTATTTCATCCCATTTCATATCCTGTACTTTTAAACTTGTTATTCTTTCTTTTACTTCTTCTATCCATTTAGCATCTTTGTTATGTTCCACAGGATCTTCATAGATACTTTTCCAAAATGTATCTACTTCCTCTTTTTTCGGCGGTCTATCTATTCCTTTTGCCTTATTTCCCAATTCTCTATAAAACCTTTTTGGGTCATCAGTAAATTGTTATTTTGTGCTTTTCCCTTATATTTATCTTCGTATCTTTTGAGTCTTTCCGCCTGTTTTGAAATTTTTAGTACTGCGCATTGCTTTTATCACATCTATCTTTCGTAATATTTTTGTTGATCTGTTCCCTCTTCTATAATTTTCTAACAATGATACTTCGTGTCTTAGCTGCTTTATAGTTTTCTCTATTTGATATTTCCATGATGGTATTCGCTTTCACCCCCCCCCCCCCTTTTCCCTCACCACCCTACGTTCCTGTGGTAGAATTTTATCAGTTATTAATTTAGCAGCACAGTAATATATTCTGTTTACTTCTGCTATATTGCATGGATCTCTATGGACAGTCCTAATTACTGTGTTCATTTGTTTTATCAAGTTTCTGACTTTTGGGGTTTTATTAACCTTTTGCAGTCTATTTCTCTCACTGATCTTGATATATCTGTCTTTGTCTATTAAATCAAGCAACTCTTCTCTTAACTCCTTTTCTTCCATACTGAGGGCACAACCCTTGTTTTCCATTTCCTGCAGGCAATCTATAGAAAGTTCTATAACATCTTCTTGTGGCACATTCTCTTCAATTTCATCCTGTGTCATCTGTTGTTTTGTCATATGGAAACTCACTGGCCTATCACTCCTCACCTATGATTGCATCAGTTTCCACAGTTTCCTGTTCTTTTCCTTGCTGTCTAGCTTCCAGTGAACATTTATACTGTTTTCCTGTGGAAGGCTCCAAAACATCTTGATATGGCACCTGACCTGTTTCTTCCTGTTCCACTGGTTTACCCTTAATTTGGATATCCACTGCTCTATCCTGTTGTGGTGCTTTCTGTGTTTTATTTTCTACACTGAATCCTTCTCTTTGCATCTGTTCCATTACCACAATTTCTATTTCTTTGACTTCTCCATTACTAATTGCTTTTTCTACTTTTCCTCTTAGTCTTCTTATTTTTTGTATTGTAAAGTTTTCCATATCCGGATTCCTTGGCCTATATTTTTCTTTAAATATCTTTGGTGCTGCTCTTTTTGCATTAGTTAGTTTTGCGTTCTCCTTTGCATAAATATTACACCATATTAATTCTCTTTTCCTTTCTCCTGTCCATATTTCTTCTTCCCATATCTCCTGATCTTCTTGCTTTTCCTTATTTTGGGGACTCACTCCATTATGCTGTGATGTAGTTTGTTTTAGACCTTCTACATTAAATCCTTCACTTCACAGGCACTCCATAACTTCAGCTTCTATTTCTTTAACTTCTACTTTACTAATCGTCTTTTCTACATTAATGTGCTTTTAGTCTTTTTATTGTGAAATTTTCCATATCTGGATGCCTTTGCCTGTATTTTTCTTCGAATATCTTTAAAACTGCCTTCTGTATATTAGTTAACTTGGCTTTCTCCTTTGCATAAATATTGCACCATATCAAATCTCTTTCTTTCCCATGTCCATATTTCTTTTTTATATCTTTCAGATATCTCTAGGTTTTGTTGTTTGTATTTTCTCACTTCCTCAGAGGCTTCTTTTTCCAAAGGGATCAAAGTTTCTTGAACTATATACTGTTTTTCAAAAAATTGTTGTATTAATGAAAGCAAATTTTTATTTGAAGCTTGTGACAGTATTTTCTGCAGAAGTATTTTTCTTTCCTCTAGTTTCTCTCTTAATCATTTTGAATATCTTGTGTCTGGAAATTCTGGGCTTTTTACATAACAGTAACAATACATAATTTCTTTCTTATCCTCAGTAGTCCACTCTGTCGTCTTTATGGATCTTCTTTGGCCAATCAATTTTTGTCATTTTTGTGGACTACTACTTTCTTCTACAATAGGGGAGCCATCCTCCCCCAGAGCCTGGCCTGGCTCCATTGTAGGATTGTTTCCGTATTTTGAGGATTCTACATTGTCATTTTTTCCAGTCCTGGCACCAGTGCGCCTACCAGGATTAGACAATTTTTTATCCTGGGTCTTGTGCACCCAGCTATCTTTTTTATTTTTGATTTACTTCTGTCCATGATAAATGCTATATAAATACAGTCTATATAACAATGTCACCTTGGTGAGATTTTGTGAAAAACGGTCTACCTTGCGAAGGTACTCACCAAGACATGAGGATGAATTCAGTTTCAGCACTACAACGCTCCTTTGCTTGCTGACTTTTCATCGCTCCATCAGGACCCCTCCCCCCCATATGACCTATGTGATGGACAGCTATGCAGTCAGATGCAGTGATATTTGATCCTGAATGCATCCAGAGGTGAAGAGCTGGACAATATTTCAGCATTGCTTTTACTGGTTCCTGGAGGGTGGACTACTGAATGCCTGGTTCTGTGTCCCACTTTTGCCACCTGGGGTGGCGGCCATTGGAGAAATCCACAAAGTCAGCAGTTTCTATCAGAAATTTGCTCATAATGGTGGTGTTGGGATTTATTAAACCATATTCTTTACACCATTTTAATTCCTAACATAGGATCTCTGGGGGAGGGGGATACAGAACTTAGCTGCAACAGCTATGAGTATATTCCCTTCTTTCTTGCTTTTGAACAATTTGCCTTTCACCTGTGGCCCAAAGAAGGAAGATCTTTCAAACAGGACACTGTCAAAGGATATCTAAAAGTTTTTCACAAAACCACAAAGTCTGAGCCAGGCCTGGGGATGCCTGTCCCAGTCATTCTCACTGGCCCATTTGCTGCAGTGTGAATTAGACTCACAGAAAGCGATATAACGATGTTCATTGCTGTCACCTGTGATTCTTTATGTGTCAACTTTGTTAGCATTTCTAGTGTTCTATCTGATAGGTCATACACACTAGATCATTCAAGGTCCTTATAGCAAAGGAAATTTATGCATAGCTCAGTTTCACATTTGATCCCAAGCCCAGGAGGGAGGGATCAAGAGGTTTTCCACCAAGGGCCCTCTCTTGGTGATAACTGCCATCACAAAGGAGTCAGTAAAGGGAGCCTTATTCATGGGTGCTTGTTGTTGAAAGACAGTAGAATCTTATTTGGTTTTCTTGGGAGTGACTCAGCAATGTCTGGCTCTCACCATGCTATGTCCACAACAAAATCAATCATCTGGCCTGAGGAATGGACCACCCAAGATGTAGATGAGGTAGACAGAAAAGCCTCCTGAAGGATTTCCTCCACAAAGGAGGTGGTGTCTATAATCCATTATCCCCTCTGTCTCATTAATTCAAGGATTTCACCAAATTTACAGTCTTCAAGAGTGGCCTATACTAAAGCTTCCCACTCTTCAAGATCCATAGCTGGAACAGCAGGCTTTGGTGGAGAGTCTAGGTGCATCCTCTTGTAAACCCTCTTCCTCAAAATGCTCAAAGTAGACTAATTTGATTATTTGAAAGATGAATCCCCTGCCGATCACCAGAGCTTACAGAGGCTCTTTAATGTTGGGTCCTGTTGGGATAAGGTCATGAGACCCATGATTTCAAATTGAATGGTGTTGTAGGGTGGATTTAATATGGGAGCACCTGACCCATATGTTGACAACCTACAAGGATGACCTGGAACCAAATCCACTTCTGTGGTCACTGTTATTGAGACTGTCTGCACAGAAAGAAATCACTGCCATCACAGCCATTGACAATAGCATTGGTGATGATATGATTTCCATGAAGCTTAGAGCAGAGGCTGGGCATGGTATTGAGGAGGGATCTGGCAAAAAGGATCAAATACTTATGAAGACAACACTGTGAACAGCACCAGAGGGCCAGTGATAATCTCAGAGTTAAACCATCAACACTGATAAGATTGGGCCTAGTGGCTCTTGGCACAATGGAATCAGTGTTGAGGCCATTAGAACCAAGGGTATTGGTCCCTGTGGAAGAACTGTATGTGCCAGTGTGAATGGCACAGTCACCACATTCAAATGCAACACTTCTGGTATTGAAACTGTACCCAGGGTAGAAACATCAGAGGTGAAGGGAATTGGTCTTTCCCTGGATGCCAAAGAGGTGGGGGGGTGAGAACAAGATGCTCATTTCTGGCATTGATCAAGGCATTCATCATTCTTCCCCAAATAAGATGAACACTGAAACTCCGTATTTACCTAGTAGACTGAACTGACAATACCGAAGGTGGTACACACTCCAAATATCTACATAACTCCCGCCAAAGAAGCAGATCAGAAGGAAAAAATACTCCAGCTGGAAGACCCCAGCAGCAGATTCTGAAACTTCTTTTTCCTTCTTTTTATATACCTTTGTTGAACAGGTAAGCACACTGGGCAGAAATGTCCTTTTTCAGGGGCAACTTGGGAGTACTTTCTAGGTTAAGAGTTGCTGAGAGTAACACAATAGGTAAACGAAAGTGGAAAGACTCAAACTGTACAGGAAGTGGGTTATTAACAGCTTAGAGCTTTAATCCTCTGTGTAACCTGACAATCAGTTTGTGGAGAGCTCTAATGGAGGTAGGGTCCTCTCTGGGGATCTTGGGAGATGGTGGTCTGTCATCTTCCCTAAGGCCAAACTCTCCTGCTTTTATTTTTCCTTCCTCTTCCTTATTTTCCTCTGTCTGAATTTCTAAAAGAAGAACACCTTTATTTCTGTGTTATTGTAGAGTTCTTGAACCAATGTTCATAAGAATTTCATAATCCAATAATATGTAATCCACCCCAGCACAAGACACACAGGTCATGTGTCGCTTAAGGGGTATTTTATGGACACATCTAGTGCACATTTTTCAAAATCAGAGACATTACAACACCATTAAGTATCCAAATTTGAATAAATAAATGCACCACTAAATACAGCAAACACATTTATAGCTAAAAGAGTACAATACTAAATTAAACTTTGCCAAAATCAGTACGGGAAAAACAGTGACTATAAAGTCATTAAATTATACTAGTCATACAACACCTCAGCAACTTTGACAGTGTACACTAAATATAGAAAAAGGCAGCTAATACTAAGTAAAGAGCAGGAATAAAAATATATTCTGTATAAAAAGGAGGGAAAAGCTCCTGAAAATCTCAAGGTTTGTCTTGGGAATGGAGGAGGGAAGTATCCTGACATTTGTTTTTTACAAAAGACTTCTAAACTCGCTATTCAGATATATAGATACTCTATGCAGCAAAATAATAATTAAGAAAACAGTGAGTTAGCTTCCTTTTAGACTGAAAAATCAAATATGGGTAATAGAACACTTAAACAAGAGGATCCCTTGGATACCTGTGAGTGCTAATGAGATCTGGAGATTAGGGAACAGAGGTGCATTACAGGAGTAAAGGGAAGAACTTGAGCTTATCAGAGTTTCCAAAGATGCCTAATTAGACCTACCTCGCCTAAACAACCTTGGATGCACAGACAGCTGTATCCAGGTACTTTCACTCTTGACTATGGGGTCCATGAATGAGATGATGGTTTGTTCCTTCTCCTTCTTCCCAGCCACTTACTGAGGTGTTTTTGGAAGTAAAGAAATGCAGGCTGCATGCTTTCTGACTGTAACAAAGCCGAAAAGAAAGACTTTACCAGCAAATATTTCCCATTGCGCCAAGAATGCTAGAGGGGCAGTAAAATGCACAGGAGATGACTAGAAGGACTAGGAGTACCTGGACTTGAACCACAGAATGGATTTTGGATACGGAGAGGAAAAACAAAGAAGGTACCATTGCACAATTGGTGACTATATGGGGGACAATAAAGAATCAATCCCATTTAACATAGGAAAAGACATGCAAAATGAGGTTTTGCAAGAAGTGGCTGAAAAAAGACTGAAGTTTTGTTGACTGCATTAAACTAATGGGTGGACTGTAAAGCACATACCCTACTTTATGTCATTAATTCTTAAAAGGACACTAAATGAAATGAAGAAGTAAATGTTAGTAAAACAGTTTTGTTATAATTATTTGTATAACTATTTCATTATAAAGTTTGCAGTCAGGGATATTTGAAATGTCAGGCGGGGGTGTCTTATCAGTGACTACTGAATATGTTAAAGACAGAAAAGCAAGAAAGTACTTCGTACTAGTTGTGAGCTATCCAAGCCTTACACTGTGACAATGTAATAAAAGTTAGAAGCTAGTTAAAGTTGCCATCATTTTGTTTTCTTGGGCAGCTGGGGTGAGGGACATTCAAGTATATTAATCACAGTATATGTATAGCTAAAATAATAATGTCCCTTGCTTTTATATAGATGGATATCTGGAATAATGACCTTGGGTTAAACCGTAGATATATTTTTTGTAAGTAGATAGGCTTAAAAAATTAAGATAAAATGATGCAAGGCATAACAATACTACTTCTTCTTTGTATTTGTAAAGTAATTAGCTATTTTTCCGTTAACAAAAGCTTTCAATGGCAGACAAGAAGTCTAGAGATGCAAGCAAATTAATCATGACAGGGCTTGCAGAGTGGAATTTACAGTTATAGTTGCAATTACTATTTTCTTGGAGGCAAGTCTGCAGGTACACGCAATTAATTATGAGAGGTTTGAACAATGACTGCTAAGTGTATAAGGAACAGTGTAACTAACACTTAAAGATACAAACCCAAGCAGTTCAATGGAAAATAAAATTAAGTTTTAAACTGTTGGAAGTGAATAAGTTATAGAAGAAGTTGCTTCTCTGCATCTACCTAAGTGCATTAATGCATTTACTATAAAAACACACAATTTAGCTTATTTATTTAAAGTCCACTTTTTTCTTATGGCTAAAATTGAATCCTTACTGAAAACATGCAAGTTGTTTTTCGCATATGGGAGGGGAATAGTGATACGAAAAGAACATATTGCAATTAGTGTAAGTGGGAACACTGTGACATGCGCTTTAACATGTAACATTAATTTTAGATTAGGTAATGCCTGTATGTACAACTAACAATTCCTATGAGGAGGGATGGACATTTTTTGAAAATATACACAGTTTTGTGAGCTTGCTTCAAGTTAAAATGATGTGAGGACTCTGAACTCTATTTGAGTGTTTTCACTACAGCAAAAATGTTTTAAAAAATGTGACTGGGAGCAATAGCTTTCTATCATAATGGCTACTCTGTTCACACTATTAAGGAATGTACATGGCCTTACAGGAATAGGGAAAAAAAAGCAAAAGAGTAATGAATTATATTAAGAGGTGCAGGATGTGCAGGGTGAAAACAGCAATGCTGTAGGAGGCATGTGGATATAAATGAACGTGTGAATTTGACAAAGAAAGCATTTCAGTATGGACATTCAGCAGAATATCACAGACAAAGGAAAAGGGGAGTAATAATATTAATTGCTAGAGGGCCTCTAGAGGTGATAAACAAGGTAAAAAGACATTAATGGTATATTCGTGGTAGTAACGGGTTACTACCAAGGGAAGAAAATTATATTGGCATGTATTTATATTCCATCTAAAACTGCTGTTACGGAGCTTAAGATGAATTTGGGAGAAATAATCATCTTACAGCCCAGGATATTATTTGTGAGTGTGGACTGGAACTGCAATAGTGCGGATGTATCAGGCCTACCAAGAAGGAAAAAGATAACAAAAGAGGGTATATTTCTGAAGCAATATAAGGGAATGTTTCATACAAAAGATGTGAACTTAAAATTTACATACTATCCTACAAGGTAAAAGAACTAGGCTAGACCAAGTAAAATTTACACATCATGGGAGTATGTGTATTTAATTGAAAGCTTTGACACATATCCAATAACTATTTCAAATCATGTGCCATTAAAAACTAAGGTAAAGAGGCAGGATAATGAAGTGAAAATGAAGTACTGTTGCTTTTCCAAAGAGGAATTTAAGGAATATGTAGGTGAAATGATTTCAGAGTATTATGGAAGATCTAAATTTCTTCAGAAAGTATAGCTAGTGAGTGGGATAAGGTGAACATGGAGTTTAAAATGTGCTAGAAATAAGACAGGTAGATATCTGGGAAAGAGTCATAGGAATTATTTAGAAGGGTTGGTAAAGGTATTATCAAATAAAGGGAAACTCACAGAACAAGAAGAGGAGCAACTGTAAAGTGCTAAAGGCAATATACATGAGTATCTGGATAATATGCATATGTTTAGAAAGGTTGCCATTAGGTGACTATATCTGGTAATAAATCCAGAGTACCAAAACATTTAGTACAACAACTTAGGTAACAGAAAACTTGAAAGGATTATTGTCAAACCTAGGGAGCCTGTAACAGGAAAAATAACCAGAGAGACCATGTGGTAGTATTAGAGATATTTCATATATTTTATGATAATCTGCATAAAGCAGGGGAATGTGAAAACCAAGAAATGGCACACTGGAAATATTTTGGAAGATTTAATTTTGCCAGTGTTATAGGAAGAAATTAGATAAAAATCGTGATGTACATCCAACAGGGAAGTCTCCAGGAACAGACAATATTCCTGTGAAAGTCTGGATGATGGGAGCGATGAAACTGATAAGAATTTGGAAGGTTTTGCTGTTTTGTTTAACAATATTTTAAAAGGGGGTACCAGCATCTTGGAAAAAAGTTGTGGTGGCTTTATTACCCAAAGTGGGTAAAGATCCTTCAGACCCATCTTCATATAGGCCCATTTCAAGTATAAAACCATGATTATAAAACGTTTATGCCTCTACTAGCTATGAGAAAAGAAAGAGTATTGCTAAATTGATATATATGGATCAATGTGGCCTAGTGGAGGGGAGGCAAGCCTTTGACAACATTAAAAGAACAACGATTTTCCTTGTAAAACTGCTGCTAAAAGTAGACTTGAAAACCAGGAAAACATCAAGAAGTCAGGAGCAAAGACCACCACTGTTCACAGTTTATTAACACACAATTGAGCGCTTTCATCCATTAGGACTTCTTCAGAATAAAAACCATAACATCCATAGTGACCTTATATGTGGTCGCTCATATGTCTTTCAAATACATAAATTATTCCAATTATCCACTTAATCCAATGGGAAAATGTTTACCCCCCATTTAAAAACACAGTACCCAAAGTACAAAATGATTAAAGAAACCCAAAACTAATGCAAATATCATCTTAAAAATTAATGATTCAAACTCTAGGTGACATTATTAACAGCCATATTTTTGTGATACATGTAAGTATAATGTGATCCTACATATATATATGTAAATATGAAAACATATAAAATGACATACATTTTCTTATTTTCACACACACAAACATTTTTGCCCAACCATCTAAATAAAGCATTTGAAATTTCATTTAAAAACACCTGATAATAAGACCACAATTCTATAAAATAAGTTGCTGTAATAATAAATACTGTAATGAATAAATATGATTGCAAAATCATACGAACAAATATAGCCTCTAACAAACTAATAACTAAGTCCCAGTAGAGGCAAGGTTTTAGTTATTAGTTCGTTACAGGCTATATTTCTTCACATGATTTTACACTTATATTTATTCATTACAGTATTTATTATTACAACAAACTGTTTTTAAGAACTATGGTCTTATTATCATGTGTCTTAAGATTTGGGCAAAAATTTTATGCGTGTGCAAATAAGAAGATATATGCCATTTTATATGTTTTTATATGTTTATACATATATTTAGCATTAAATTATACACACACACACACACACACACACACACACACACATATATATATATATATATATATATATATATATATATATATAAGCGCTAAAGAATCCTGAAAGCTCAAAATCCTGAAGACCAAATCCTGACTCCAAAATCTCAAAAGTTCAAAATACTGAAAACTCATAATATTAAAACGCACAGGATACCAACACTTACTATATTCCAGCACAAGTACATACAGAAACAAATAAAACACAAACCATATTACTCTTCTCCAAGTATAAGCAGGGGGGCAAGCCCCCCTGCACCCCCCATATGGGGGGCTGCGCCACCACACCCCCTGTTACTTAAATATATCAACTCCGAGATTGCACTTAGTGTAGTGAAGTATAGTTGAAGGGTAATATGTTTCTACATGTACTTGTGCTGGAATATAGTACGTGTTGGTATCCTGTGTGTTTTCAGTATTTTGAGTTTTCAATATTTTGTACTTTCGAGATTTTGGTCTCAGGATTTATAACACCAAAGCCTTGAAATCCCGAAACATCAGAAGCGTGAAATTCAAAATCCCAAAGTACTGAGATTTTGAATTAGCGCTTCTGGTGTTGCAGTGTGTAAATGTTAGGTGTTAGTTCAGGTATGTATGTATGTGTGAGTGTGTTGGTTAGGGGCTTTAGTGTATGTCAGTGTGTGTTGTGACTGTGATGTGTGTGTGCGAGGGAACTGTAAAATGTGTGGGTGTGAGTTGCCTTTGTTTGTCTGATTGTGCGATCTCGAGTTAGTATATATAAGTAGAGGGTGGGGAGGTGAAGCCCCCCACATGGGGGGTGCAGGGCGGCTTGCCCCCCTGCTTATATATGGCCTAGGTTTGTCTATGTGTTTGTGGGGGGATGTTGTGTGTATGTTTATAATTATGCTTATGTATATTGTGGGTTTGGGATTTTGAGTTTCGCGGTTATGGGTTTTTGGGATTTTAAGATTTCGGCTATGTAATTTCGAAATACTGAAATTCAGGATTTCTGTATTTCGAGATTTCATAGTGAACCCATATATATATATATATATATATATATATATATATATATATATATATATATATATATGTATAGATCACAAAAATGAAATATGGCTGTTTAATCTCATCTAGAGTTTGAATCATTAATTTTTAAGATGATATTTGTATTACTTTAGGGTTTCTTTAATCATTTTGTGCTTAGGGTACTGTGTTGATAAATACAGGAAGCACTTTCCCATTGGATTAAGTAGATAATTTGAATAAGTGATTTATTTTAATGACGCATGAGTGACCCTATATAAGGTCACTGTGGATATTATGGTTTCTATTCTGAAGAAGTCCTAATGGACAAAAGTGCTCAATTGCGTGTTAATAAACTGTGAAAGGTGGTGGATTTTGTTCCTGGCTTCATGATTTATTCCTGGTTTTCAAGTCTAACATTAATTATCCAGAAGGAAGCAGACAGTAAGAAAATGCTGTCATTGTTGGTGGGTCTTGATGCAGAGAACACATTCAATAGAGTAATTTGGGATATTATGAGTAGGGTAACAATAGCATTTGCATTCCTTATAGCACAATAGGGTTAATCAGGAGGATTTATGAAGTTTTGCAAGCAAAGCTTAAAGTGGGATGGTTGCTCTCTGACAACAGAGGAAAAAGGCAAGGGTGTCCCTCCTTCCCCTTTGTTATTTACTTTATATTCAGAAACACTGCAGAGAAAATAAGGGACTCGCATATTAAAGAATATAACTAGTATGGTAATAAATAAAAATTAGCTTTATTTCCTGATTATATTATTTTGCTCTTAATAAATCCAGAAAACTATATCTTGGTGATTGCGAGATTGTTAATCTAGGATGCCCAGCAATGGAGAAATTAACCACTGTTTGCCACTTATTCTTCACATTTTCATATTAATAATCATACTTTCATAACTGAGAGATCTACAGGCTGTTGAGGATTATGGTGTTAAGTACTATGGTGACAGACAAGAAAATTCATTGTCAGTGTCCATTTATATCACACTGTACTTGAGATATTGCTAGTTGTTAGTAATTGTAAAAATAAACAATCGTATGTACTTAATATTTCAAAACCTAAATGACTCACAAACTGTTATATAGCATTAAGTGAAACCTTAGATATTGTTGAAGAAAACTGTCTTTGATGTTTGCACTTTAAGATGCACATCTTGAGAGATATTCAGCGTTATTTATATTGATAATTAAACAATTAAGCATATATTTTCATGTTTCTGTAAATATCTAAATAAACATTCACTCTGTAATGTGATACCTATGTATGCCTTACTGAATTGTTCTAACAATATATGTCTATGTTTCCAAAATATGATAATTTGTTTATGAAATTTTAGCAAAAAATATAATTCTGGTTTTGTGCAAATTAATAATACCTATGTATATAATTTTATTTGATTGTTCTTATTATACTGAAGAGCTTTTCTCCGCAGGCCTCCACTGAAAACGGACTCTGTACGGCCCAGTGAACTTTCCCGGTTGACAAATTGCAAATAAATAAATAAATAAATAAATACTATTTATGGAAAGAGTATGGATGCACTGACTATTATGACCACAGATAACACTTCTTACTGATAACATTGCTGTTTGTACAGTTTTAATAGTTTTTATTGTCCATAAAATATGTACATTTGTTTATCTTATGTTTTTGAAGTTGATTTTTCAGAAGATGCTCTGGAATGCAAAAACATGTGTAGGCTACTAAAGCTGTGACATTCCACACCATGCAGGTGTTAATGAGTTAAAAGACTGAAGAGCATTATACAGTCTATTTGCCTTTTAAGGAGCAGCAGGCAGACTGTCAGGAAAATTGCAGGCAGTGACACAAACACACATCCTTTAGAGCTGACAGAACTGGGAATTTGGGTGAAGGTTTTGGAAATTCCTTCTGCAGCAGCGGACCAAAAAACCTCAGTGTTCTCCCACTGAAAACATTGGCACATTCTGGAAGCAGTCTCATTGAAACAGACCCCACAGAGAGCGTCAGAATCAAAGCTTTCCTCCCTTCACCTTCCTGTCCAGATTCAGAATCTTGAATTTCTTTATGAAAAGATTATCCTCTTTCTTCCACCAGAAACCACCTTATAAGAAGGACCAATAGCATGAATTAAACTCTCAGCCAGGCTCAGTAAACCACTGCCTAAGGACATTTCAGGAGGAATAGATACATTTTTAGTTTTCTGATTCTGTTTCTTTTTTGACAGTAAAAATGGGGCCAACAGTGTTATTAATAGCAGCAGCATCTCCAGGGATGGGCAAACATTCTGACTAAACAGGGAAGCCTTTCCTGTTCCCTTTCCCAGGACCAATAAGAGTGACTCTCCCTTGCTCACTGAGAGCACCCCCAACAGCCACAGAGGATATGGCTAACTCCTAGTCCATAATGGCTGTAGGCATAACCAAATCATGGTCAAATGGGGCAATAAGAAGGGTAATGGACCATGACCCCACTCCCTGCCCCCAGCATCCCCATCGCACAGCATCCCCACCCAGCAGCCATTCCAGTGTCCCATTACTTGCACCTCAGTTACCATAAAATATTGTTCAAACCTGTCAGTGTGCATACTATTTTTTTCTTTACTTCTACAATGATTACAGATATTTGGATTCAATTTAAAACTTTTATTTCAAATTTTATAGCACAAACACTGACAGCCATTTGCTAAACAAAACAATGTTGTGCCTTTCAGCTTATCCCAGTTAGGGGTCACCACAGCGGAACTCCTACAGTCTCATAATGAAAACAGACAGTGTGAGCAACAGTAAATTTCTCTGCCTTTGAAACTCACATTCATTAAAACTGCACTGAAACCCACACTCACAGAAAATGCACCTGACCACTGAAAGATTAAATGTACCTTTTGGCTGTTTTCAAACCATGGGCCCTGTGATGCCCCTGCACTAGCTAAGTAATCAAGGAGCCTCAGTCCTCACCACTAATACCAGTGAAGGACATGCACATTGGAAGGATGTCAAGTACACACACAGCAAAGTACAATTTCTCTTAAGAGCACACAGAGATCAGAGTCAGTCTGGGCTGGTTTCTAACTCTCTCTTCAGATCCCCAATAAGACTCCCCACTGGCACAGCTATAGGGTTAAGATCTCAGCCGAGTGGTCAAGCCAAAACCTCCAGCACCCTCTCTGTCCAACCAGTGCTTTGTGTCTCTGCCCAAGTAGCTGACACAGACACACACACACACACACACACACACACACACACACACACACACACACACACACTTTGAGATTTGATTTATATACAAACACACATACACTCCTGAGGAAGGCTGGCACAGGTTCTCTAGCTATGCCCTCTTCTGCCCAGACTATAGGGTAGTACCAGCTGCCACCAACCACTACTTATCAGCTACTATAAGGCCCTTCCCAAATGGGTGACTAAGTCTACTGTGTAATATTACTGTTATCCAAATGGTAAGTGTGAACAAACTTTTAAGGCTATTCAAAGTGGCCTGTACAGTTTCTCCAAATACATATGCAAGTACTCTCAGAGCTTAAATATCTCTAAACAAACCAGCCACAATTAAAAGGTTTAAATATATTTATTAATAAATAATAAAAGCACAAGACAATACCCAATAACTCAATATCGTGACAGAGTTCGGAATCACAGGAAAGATTTTAAAACAACATTGCAGGACAGTCTCACATACAGAAAACATCTAAACTAATCTTAATATAGTCCTATCTATCTCTAAGAGAGATACTGTAATCTAGTACTTACTATTAGCAAGGCAAGTACAAGTGCTGAATGGATGTTTCTAGGTCTACAGACAAATACAAAATGCACATACTCACTCTCTGAGATAGTTCTTAAGTTACTATCAAACATTTCTGCTACGTTATCTTAGATTACATCATTCTTTGATACTTCTGCCTTCAGTTTCCAGGCTAACAGAAATTTTAAAATTAGCACCCCTGTGTCAAAAAGAGTGTATATTACGTTATAGAAAAGCCGTTATATCGAACGGCTTTTCATCGAACCATAAAAGTCGATTTGTCATAATAACGAACACCCGAATGAGCGAATTATTTCCCTAGGAAAGAAACTGCTTGGCCATCCTTGTGAGCTTGCCCTTTTCCCCACTGTATTGCAATCTTGGAGTTGGTATAATTAGTAAGGGTGTGTGTGGGGGGGTGAAGCTCCCCACTTTGTTATGTTTAATGTAGTGTGTAGTTCGTGGTAGGGCTAGCGATTTCTTTCCCAGGAAAAGAATTCGCTATTATAAGAGTTCTACTTTTATGGGTCGATGAAAAGCCGTTCGATGTAATGGCATTCTGATAACGTTATATAAACCCGTGTCAAAAATACTTATCTCTTAGAAGCTTGCCTGGAACTGAAACTTGTAAAACAGTTACACCCTTTTACCTCTGAAACCTGTAATTATTTCTGTTTCCAGACAAAAGGAAAACCTACAACTCTAGACATTGTGTCTACTCTGCGCTGAAACAGAGGTAACGGAATTGTAAACAATTTCCACTTATTTTCTTGAGGTTTTGCAAGTTAACTCTGTATGTTCCAGCCTTTTCCATCAACACATACATTTGCATAGGCATATAGTTTATGCACATTTTGCTCTTTTCCAGGAGGTTACACTCTGGTTACATTCTTGAAGCTCAGTACATAACTTTTAGTTATGTACTTACCATAACTTTAGATGTATGGGATCCATTTCGCCTACATTCTGTACTGATGGGTTCGGAGCCGATCCTCGGCTCCGACTCGGCATGCTATACTATAGAACGAAGTCTCTTATTGGCTGCGCTATCCCACATCCCAGGATGCACCACCACTGCTTCCCCAGATCTTGTTTGTCCGCACACATGCACACACACATAGACTGTTGATAAAATATTACCAGGTGTTTCAAGATGAAACAGCTGAACCCGAACTGTCCGGTCTCTTCTGATCTCCAAGGCAGGGGGAAGGAGGGTGGGTTATTAGGAATGTAGGCGAGATGGATCCCATACATCTAAAGTTATGGTAAGTACATAACTAAAAGATGTAATGTGATCCTATCTCTCCTACATTCTGTACTGATGGGACAGCGTCCCTAGCACCTGATTCCTGGGTGGCTCACTGGAAAACACTCCTGAGAACTGTGGAACCGAAGGAAGCTCGCCCCCGAGATGCCACGTCCAATTTGTAATGAGAAATAAAGGTGTGAGGAGAAGACCACGTAGCCGCCGCACAAATGTCACTAATAGCAAGCTTGGAATGAAAAGCTGCCGAAGTAGCCATAGCCCTGGTAGAATGAGCTTTCACTGTAGCTGTAAGCTCTTTGTTAGAAATGAAGTAAGTATGACTGATACAGTCTCTGATCCACTTGGCAATAGTGACTTTCGTGATGGCTTTGCCCAATTTATTGTCCGAAAAGGACACAAACAACTGATCAGTTCTTCGTGCTTTGTGCGTCCTATCCAAATAGAAGCGTAATTGTCTGTGGACATCCAAGGTGTGAAAGATGTATTCCGCTCTGTTTGAGTACTTTGGGAAGAAAACTGGAAGTTCTAGTGATTGTTGCAGACAAAAATTAGAACAAACCTTAGGAACAAAGGATGGGTTCGGTCTAAGGGATACTCTATCCTTGTGAAAAACCAAGTATGGTGGTTTGACACATAGGGCTTGAAGTTCCGAAACTCTCCTGGCTGATGTAATTGCAACTAATAAGGCAGTCTTCCAAGAAAGAAATTTTAAGTCACAAGTTGCTGCCGGTTCAAAGGGGGAAGAGGTCAAAGCACCTAACACCACATTCAGGTCCCACGGTGGAGCGGGATGAGATATCGGGGGCCGTAGCAGCCCAGCACCTTTCATGAAGGCTTTACACAACTTGTTACTCATCAAAGGTGGATCTATGTTCTTGTGAAAATTGGAAATAGCCGCCAATTGAACCTTGATGGTAGAGACCGAACAACCTTGATTGAACAGAGAAGCTAAAAACTTGAGAACCTCTGACACCGGGGCTGTCATGGGGTCTAATCCCCAGAGTTGGGCCCAAATAGCAAATCTCTTCCATTTACTGCTATACATTTTCTTAGTAGAAGTCTTGTGGGCCGAGGACAAGATGTGTATGACTTCCGGGTCCAAAGCATGGATCCTGACTATGGTCGGAAGAGGAGGAGCCAAGCTGTTAACTTCAACGAGTGGAGGGACTGATGAAGCTGTCCTGACTGATGGGTCAGGAGGTCCATAACTTGGTCCAGAAACCATGGACCGTCCAGTGCATATTTCCGAAGTAAGGGAAACCAGACTTGACGAGGCCAGTATGGGGCAACTAGAATCATTTTGCTCTCCAAGCGAATCGCCTTCTGGATCACCTTGGGAAGAAGGGGAACCAATGGAAAGGCGTATAGCAGACCAGTGGGCCAAGCTTGGACTAGGGCGTCCTTGGGAATCGCCCCCGGAACTGGGGTGAGAGAGAAGAACTGTTGGCATTTCGTGTTGAGGGGGGTTGCGAAAAGGTCGCAACAAGGAGTTCCCCATCTTCTGAAAATCTGAGTTGCCACTCTGTCGTTCGGAGACCACTCGTGAGGGGAGAGAATAGTTCTGCTCAGTCTGTCGGCTATCACATTGGATCTCTCTGGAATGTGTGTTGCTACCAGAAAACGTTTGGTTGCAATCGCCCAATCCCATACCTTCATGGCCTCTCTGCAAAGGGGGTAGGATCTGGTCCCTCCCTGCTTGTTCAGGTACCAGACTACTGACACGTTGTCGGACTGAATGGCAATCATGCCCTGGGGGAGGTAACTGTGTAGTGCTTGCAGCGATAGAAGCACCGCCCTCATTTCCAGTATGTTGATGTGGAGGAAGCTCTCGTCGGAGTGCCACTTGCCTTGGACTGACCTGCCCAGGTAATGTCCCCCCCACCCCGTCTGGGAGGCGTCCGTAGTCAATGTGGCCACTGGAGGTGGTGGAACGAAGGGTTGCCCCTGATCCAGGTTGGAGGAAAGAAGCCACCAACGGAGGTCCTGTTTGCACGTCTCTGTGATCAGAATGTGGTGACTGAGTGGGAGAACCTGATAAGACCACTGGACTGACAGGAGCCACTGGAGAATTCTCATATGTAACCGTGCTAAGGGGACTAGGAGAACGGTGGCCGACATGGAACCTAACAGTTGTAGGACCATCCTGGCTGGGGCTCGACGTTTGAGGAGCAAAGCTCGAACGTGAGACTGTAGTGTTTCTATCCTCTCTGCAGGAAGATAGACCCGCATTTGCTTTGAGTCTATCTCTGCTCTGATAAACCGAATGCGCTGAGATGGCAACAACATGGACTTTGCCCATTTGAAGGTGATACCTAGGGAGTTGCCTAGAGATATAGTGGCTGCTAGATTTTGCAAGAGTAAACGCCTGGAGGTGGCGGTTAGGAGCCAGTCATCTAGGTATGGAAACACCTGGAATCCTAGACTTCTCAGATGAGCAGTCACCACCGCCAAGCATTTGGTGAACACCCTGGGGGCTGTGGTGAGACCAAAGGGCAGTGCACGGAACTGGAAATGACTGTCTCCCAGGCTGAAGCGCAAGTGTCTCCTGGACGCCTGATCTATCAGGATGTGATAATAGGCGTCCTTGAGTTCTATGGAGAACATCCAAACACCTTTCTCCAGCAGCGGGAGAATGGATTGCAAGGTGACCATCCGGAACTTGGACTTCTTCACTGACCGATTTAGCTTGCTGAGATCCAAAATGGGCCTCAAGTCCCCGGTCTTTTTTGGCACCAAAAAGAATCTTGAGTAAGTCCCTAATCCGGTCTGGCCTGCGGGGACCAGTTGGATGACTCCTTTTTGAAGCAGCTTTGATATTTCGTTGGCTGCAAGATCCCGTTGACTGGGTGGCGGGTCCGGGATTTTTTGGGATGGAGGGGGGGGGGGTTGAGAAAAGGGGATGGTGTAACCTCCGGCGATGATTCGGAGCACCCATTGGTCCTGAGTGATACTCTCCCAGGCCATTAGGTGCTGCGAAAAATGACCCCCGACTGGCTCCGGAGCTGCACAGTCGGGCAATCCTTCAGGGATGCTGGAAGGTTGAGGAGCCACGAAAGGACTCGCGGTCTCCAGTGTTGCAGGGGCCTCCGCCACCTCTGGGACGGCGTCTTCCTGAAGAATTTCCCCCTCCTCTGCCTCTAGAAGGGGGATCGCTCTGCTGTGGAGAGTAAGGCTTTTGAGATTTACGGAACCACATTTTCCCCCCTCTTCTAGCCTTGGGATAAGGCCTGAAGGGAGTGGAAAACCATGCCCCTACGGCAGTTAAAGTCTTACCCTCGTGTTCACAGTGAGTCAAGGTGTCCTTTACCTTGGGTCCAAACAGAGAGGACCCATCAAAGGGAGCATCGGCAAAGGAAGACTTAAAGGCCTCCGCAAAATGACACAGGCGGAGCCAGGCTTGTCTCCGTAGAGCAACGCCTGTTCCCGCCGCTCTACTCGCCCCCTCAGCTGCATATGAAATGAGCCTCATGGACGAGTTTGATAGCGATGATAGGGTAGCCAGCTGAGAGTTAACCATCTGGGCCAACTGCTCAGGTAAGTTACCTGAGAGGGTATCTGAAAGTTCCTTGACCAGATCCCTCTGAAGTCTGGTGAAGTGCGTCAAATAATTCAGAGACCTTAAAGTAAAGGTTGCTGAAGTAAGGGTGCGCTTCCCGTACCGATCCATGCTCCTAGACTCTTTATTAGGAGGATGGACGGACGTTGAAGCCTCTGCCACATCTTGTTGGGTAGCAGATGCCACCACCAGGGCATCTACAGCCACACCTTTGGAGAGAAAATCCTTTTCAGGGGGTGCTGACAGAAATTTATTGGGGCGAGCTGGCACCGGTTCCACAGAATCCGGGTGTTCCCACGCCCTTCGAGAGATCAAATCCAGAAGCTCATCGAAGGGCGGAGACACCCAGGAGGCGGAGGGCTGAGCCCCGAAGGCCTTGAGGAATACTGACTCCTCAGCGGAAGGGGGTTTGGACTGCCAGTCGCCTCATTGTTTGAGAATCTCTAAAATGTCCACAAAGGAGACATCATCTAAGGATGACTTGGGGGACCCTTCCGTATCATCGAGGTCGGTGTCTGAGGTGAGAGACTCGTCAGGGGAGTCGACGTGCTTCCTCTTGCACTGTCTCTTCCTTGGAGGTTCCTCCGAAGATGCTTCGGAGGGACCTTCAGGAAGGAGGGAACCCCTGATGGGGGTGGCCTCAGGCCCCAGGGCTCCGCTGTCTTGAGACAGGGGGACTACAAAGGAACCAGTCTCCGTGCCAAGGGAAGCTGACGGTGAGACGGTGGAGGTGGCCAAAGAAGATTTGGCCAAAGCAATCCTCATGGCCCTGAAGGCGGGATCCCCAGAGTCCTGGGAAGGTCCAACTCCCGAGGCCACAACAGTAGACGGCACTCCCGCAGCTGACGCACTGATAGGGAGGCTCGGAACAGAAAACATCGGTCCCGAAGCGTCACCCCCGGGGCCGACAGAGGAGGTCCGTGTACCGAACTCCGACCCGAAGGGCGGGGTTGGAGTAAGGGTCGGAACCGACCCGAAAACTTCCACTGGCTCCACCAGCACTGACTCCAATGGTGCCGAGGCTGTTGGAGGAGGAACCAAGACAACAGGGTGGGCAACCGGCTCCAGAGCCAACTGGGCTGGAGCCGAAACCAACTTTTGGAAGACCGGAGACTGAAACAGCCTTTGAAGTACCCTGTCTATGTCCGAATCCGACATTCTTGAAGACCGAGAAGAGATCGAACGGGTTCGAGTCGACTTCTCCACCGGTTCCGAAGGACTGGAGGACTGGCTCCGAATAGTCTCGATAAATATCGGTGCCAAGGGAGACTCCACAACCATTGCAATTTCCCTCGGAGCCGAAGAGGACTTCGGCGCCGGAGGGGACGAGTCTGAGCGGGCAACTCTCATCGGCTCCGAAGTCCGTGGAGCCGATGGAGAAGCCTGCCGAGATTTTTTTGTAGTCGGTTCCGACGGGCTGGTCGGAGCCGATCTCTTCTTCTTTGAAGGTGAAGAGGAAGATGATAAAGCCTCCTCAAAAGAAGGGGTGATAAGCCCTTTTAAAATCAATTTGTTTTTCCTCTCTTGGAGAACTCGGGAGGAAAAAGCGTGACAAACGCTACATGACTCCTGAAGATGCTTAGGGCCTAAACAATAAACGCATAAAGAGTGATCGTCCGTGATGGACATTTTGTAACTGCATTTACAGCATTTTTTGAACCCTGAAGGTCTGTGCTCTTTCGACATATTGACACACAAAAAACTTTCAAGTACACTAACAATAACAAATAGCTTAAAGAAAACTGTGGACAATGCCCCTCTAACTCAAATGGGAACACTGAAGAAAGACTCACACTACAGCTTCAACAAAGCGAGAGGGCGAGGCCCCTCTAACTTAAACGGGATCCTTTCCCTTAAACTAAGACAATTTACCACAAAAAACACAATCTCACAGTCACACCACAACGAATAGCTGTTAAAACAGCTTTTGGGTAGGTTAGCAAAAATTTCTGACAGAAACTTTTTAAAGAAACAAGCACTTAGCTCAGCCAAGTCCGAGACCACGTCTTTGCTGTAGAAGCGGCAAACGAGATCTGGGGAAGCAGTGGTGGTGCATCCTGGGATGTGGGATAGCTCAGCCAATAAGAGACTTTGTTCTATAGTATAGCGTGCCGAGTCAGAGCCGAGGATCAGCTCCGAACTCATCAGTACAGAATGTAGGCGAGATAGGATCACATTACATCATACAGTTTTCTTACATTTGTAAGACAAGCATACAATTTATATTACTATTCACAAATGATATATAATTATTTACAAAATTCCAGCTAGCTGGGCTGGCAGCCTTCACAGACTGCGCACATTTTTAGGACCACTCATAAATGCATGTGTTCTTTGATTTCATTTCTAATTGTATTAAATAGTTTTCTTTGTTTAATACATCACCACTTGTTAGACAGCATTTTAAAGTTGTAGTTTTGAACATTTTTCCAGTAAGAAGTGAAACAAAATATACGAACCAATAATGACAAGGCTACCCATTTCAGAACATTTCAACCATAAATGGCCAATCAAACTGCTGTCATTATACTCCACCAGTAACATTCAATATGCACAATCTCTACTGAAGTAAAGGTCATCTGAATAACTCCACATTAAACAGAACTGTAACTAACTTTACATTTCAGTGTTTCACCTACAAATTTAGTGCCTGAATTTAATAATTAATAACATTATGTATGTTACTTTAAAAAATGAGTGCTGGTGATATGCTATAGGGAATGGCTGGCAAACAGACAACAGGTTCATAATTAGTAGGCATCTCTTCCAAAGGATGACACAGTCAGGAGTGAAGCACCCCCCCCCCCAAGCTATACAGTAGTGTCAGCAATTGATCTACCTGGTGTGGGAAGAGAATATATAGCCTACTGCACCAAAGGCAAATATGCTACTTGTTGCACCACTGACACTGAACAACACAATTATGAAATTCTGACTGACATTGATAGACTGTAATCCTCCGGAATTTACAAAAACAAAACAAAATAAATAAATAAAGAAAGAAGAGCTGGCAGTTGATGTGGAGGTTTAAGGCTCTAACTTGAAAATTATCGACGTTCAGGGTTTGACACTGAGCAAAGTCAAACTAACTGGGGCATTACACATTCACACTCCACTCTACTGTTTGCTGTTTAAATCCCCTGTGCCTGCTTAGCTCTCCAAAGATTATGGCTTTGGCTAAGTCACATATAATGTTAGGAAATGATCTTAGTGTTGTGGTTTCTGGGGCTTGCTATTTTTTTATTTTTTTTATTTTTACAGAAGTCTCCGATGAGGTCCTAAAACCCTCCAGTTCTTACAGATGTCTTTGGACTTTATTATTTACAGACAATTTTATTTTTTTAATGGCAACCTAATTCAACAAGGGCTCCCTTCCCAGTCAATGTGGGCCCTAGGTAACTGCCTAGATCCCCTAGTGCTATATCCGGCTCTGGTTATAGGTGCTACACGAGTGGGATCTGAGATATAAGATGAATGGTCTGAATAAAATGCTAGGGCCAGAACAGAGTCACACACATGCGGCTGAGGCAAATTGCTTGGGAAGCTGCTGCCATTAACAACATTGTAGGTTCCATTTTTCCTGTCAAAAAAATAGAAAGCTAAACATATATCTACTCCCCCTCAAATTTTATTAGACAGCAGTAGTCTCAAGGTTTAGTTCAGGCTGCTCATCCTTCATATAAGGCGGTTTATTTTTCCAGCTGGAGTAAGGACCAACCATGGGACCAGTAGTTTTTTCCATGTTCAAGCTGAAAACTGTGCCTCTTTTGCATGGAAAGCAAGCAGCATGTGCCGGTAAAATGTTAAAACTTTTAAAACTCACTTTTTCACACATACACACACAACAAAAAGCCCTTTAAAACACTTAGTTGGCCCCGAAAGTGGAATAAACACAAACTCTTCACAGAAAAATTGGTTTTCAGTTACTTTAAACAACCTTTAAAACTGACAGGAAAACAGTGCTCTCACATTTTAAAAGTACAGTTAAGTCTCATGACCGTCTGTTAAGCTTCTAGCTGAAAAATAACTTTCCTAGACATGAAAGTACAATAAAACAAGCATTTTTAAATGTGGAAGGTTTTTCCCCAAAGAAAATTTAGTTGCCCAGCAATGGAACAGCACAAGCCAATCAACGATCCTCTAAAGCCTGCACAGAAACACTCACTTTGCTGGCAAGAAAGCTCTGGAGGACTTGGCACCAGAACCTGTATTTTTAGTCACCTCAGCTTAAAATGACTGATAGTTTAGGAGTGTGGAAGGTGCCCTGAAGCTTTGGAACCTGGTCGGCTATTATATCCTTGGCAGAAAATAATCCATACAGCTAAGGCAACTGCAGCAGTGACCAATATGATGGACACCATACAGAATCTACTGGGGGAGCCAAGAATGCAGTTACAAGGGAGAAGAAAAGGAATATAGATTACACATTGAGAAATAACAAAGAGTGCACTAAAGACAACTGACAAGATTAGCATCCTAACATTCACAGGTAATGAAGACATAGCACAACTGACAGACAGGATAGCTATGTATCTGGCACACTGAGATTACTTAACACTGGAAGGAATGCAGTAAAGAGGAAGCAGATAGTTGGTACACTGAGATTACTCAACAGTCAGAGAATGTAGTAAAGGGCACCAGAAACAGTATCATGCTCAGCAGTGAAAGCCAGTTATGGGGAGTGGACTACGTACTATGCATGTAGGTAGGCAAAGAGAGATGGAGACCAGTATAGTAGTAATGTTTAACCTGCACTTAAAACAGCAATTCCTTATCATATCTGTCCCCATGCATTTAAAACAGGAAACAAGATAAAGCAAAATATTATTTCACAACTAATGTGATCTAATTTATGCTATCAGGATAGAAGAGCATTCAGTGGATACAGTGAAAGGACATGAATTTTGTTAGAATGAATCAATCTCATGTTACCACATATCCATACAGGATACTTGTTTCTGACTTTTCTGAATTGTTCTTATTTCCACAATCCTATAAATCCAGGTAAGAACCACTTATTATGAATCAGTGGTTATCTGTGGTCCCAGAAATTAAGGTTTTAACTCATTATAACTTTGTCTACTCCATCCTGTCAATCAGTAAATACAGATAAATCCCAAAAGAGGCATTTTTTTCAGCACAACATCCACATTTAATTTCTTCAACTGTACAAACTAGTGAGAAGCCTAGTAGACTATATACACCAATGATACATCACCATTTTAAGTGTAACACATGCACAAAGCCTAAAATGAACCTTGACATACCTTTGTTAGTGCAGACCGCATTGCATCTACTTTATTCCCTCCTTGTTCTTTAGGGGAAATAGGTGGGTAAATATCATGTCGTGTACTGGTAACATTTTTTTCAGTTTTAGGTAATCTTTCTTTAGAAGGAGGTGAAATTTGACTTTCTGGAACAAGAATCTGCTAAAAAATACAACAACAGAACATTTAGCAACCTTCCATTTATATATTCATATATATTCCATTTATATTCATTTCATTGCTGGAACCTGTGTTCTGAGAGACTGCTTTTCAAGCTATCTGCAAATATACAGAGCTAAGTATATATTTTTGGTTTTAGAGTTTGCACTGTTAATTGTTGCTTAGATCTCTGCTGAAAGTGTTTTCCCCACCTCCCCCTCATTTCTGCCGTGTCTTCAGTTGGTATAACTGATTTTTACAGCTTGTGTGTTAGCGGATCACTTAAATAAAATTAGACCTGTTAATAACAGCCTGCATTTCATTGCTGGAACCTGTGTTCTGAGAGACTGCTTTTCAATCTATCTGCAAATATAGAGAGCTGAGTATATTTTTTTGGTTTTAGAGTTTGTACTGCTAATTGTTGCTTAAATCTCTGCTGAAACTGTTTTGTCCCTGTTCTGAGAGACTGCTTTTCAATCAATCTGCAAATATATAGCGCAGAGTATATTGTTTTTGTTTTAGAGTTTGTACTATTAATTGTTGCTTAGATATCTGCTGAACGTGTTTTCCCCAACTCCCCCTATTTCCTGCAGTGTCTTCAGTTGGTATAACTGTTTTTTTACAGCTTGTGTGTTATCTAACTCAAGGATCACTTGCATAAAATTAGACCTGTTAGTAACAGCCTGCATTTCATTACTGGAACTGTTTTGTCTCTGTTCTGAGAGACTGCTTTTCAATCTATCTGCAAATATACAGAGCTGAGTATGTTTTTTTGGTTTTAGAGTTTGTACTGTTAGTTGTTGCTTAGATCTCTGCTGAAACAGTTTTGTCCCTGTTCTGAGAGACCGCTTTTCAATCTATCTGCAAATATACAGAGCTGAGTATATTTTTTTGGTTTTAGAATTTGTACTGTTAATTGTTGCTTAGATCTCTGCTGAAACTGTTTTCCCCACCTCCCCCTATTTTCTGCTGTGTCTTCAGTTGGTATAACTGTTTTTTACAGCTTGTGTGTTATCTAACTCAAGCACCACTTGCATAAAATTAGACCTGTTAGTAACAGCCTGCATTTCATTGCTGGAGCCTGTGCTCTGAGAGACTGCTTTTAAATCTATCTGCAAATATACAGAGCTGAGTATATATTTTTTGGTTTTAGAGTTTGTACTGTTAATTGTTGCTTAGATCTATGCTGAAACTGTTTTGTCCCTGTTCTGACAGACTGCTTTTCAATCTATCTGCAAATATACAGAGCTGAATATATTGTTTTGGTTTTAGAGTTTGTACTGTTAATTGCTGCTTAGATCGCTGCTGAGACTGTTTTGTCCCTGTTCTGAGAGACCACTTTTCAATCTATCTGCAAATATACAGAGCTGAGTATATATTTTTGGTTTTAGTTTGTACTGTTAATTGTTGCTTAGATCTCTGCTGAAACTGTTTTCCCCACCTCCCCCTATTTTCTGCCATGTCTTCAGTTGGTATAACTGATTTTTACAGCTTGTGTGTTAGCTAACTCAAAGATCACTTGCATAAAATTAGACCTGTTAGTAACAGCCTGCATTTCATTGCTGGAACTGTTTTGTCTCTGTTCTGAGAGACCGCTTTTCAATCTATCTGCAAATATACAGAGCTGAGTATATTTTTTTGGTTTTAGAATTTGTACTGTTAATTGTTGCTCAGATATCTACTGAAACTGTTTTCCCCACCTCCCCCTATTTTCTGCCGTGTCTTCAGTTGCTATAACTGTTTTTGCAGCTTGTGTGTTATCTAACTCAAGGATCACTTGCATAAAATTAGACCTGTTAGTAACAGTCTGTCATTGCTGGAGCCTGTGCTCTGACAGACTGCTTTTCAATCTATCTGCAAATATACAGAGCTGAGTATATATTTTTTGGTTTTAGAGTTTGTACTGTTAATTGTTGCTTAGATCTATGCTGAAACTGTTTTGTCCCTGTTCTGAGAGACTGCGTTTCAATCTATCTGCAAATATACAGAGCTGAATATATTGTTTTGGTGTTAGAGTTTGTACTGTTAGTTGTTGCTTAGATCTCTGCTGAAACTGTTTTGTCCCTGTTCTGAGAGACTGCTTTTCAATCTATCCGCAAATATACAGAGCTGAGTATATATTTTTGGTTTTAGAATTTGTACTGTTAATTGTTGCTTAGATCTCTGCTGAAACTGTTTTCCCCACCTCCCCCTATTTTCTGCTGTGTCTTCAGTTGGTATAACTGTGTTTTACAGCTTGTGTGTTATCTAACTCAAGCACCACTTGCATAAAATTAGACCTGTTAGTAACAGCCTGCATTTCATTGCTGGAACCTGTGCTCTGAGAGACTGCTTTTTAATCTATCTGCAAGTATACAGAGCTGAGTATATATTTTTTGGTTTTAGAGTTTGTGCTGTTAATTGTTGCTTAGATCTATGCTGAGACTGTTTTGTCCCTGTTCTGAGAGACCACTTTTCAATCTATCTGCAAATATACAGAGCTGAGTATATATTTTTGGTTTTAGAGTTTGTACTGTTAATTGTTGCTTAGATCTCTGCTGAAACTGTTTTCCCCACCTCCCCCTATTTTCTGCCATGTCTTCAGTTGGTATAACTGATTTTTACAGCTTGTGTGTTAGCTAACTCAAAGATCACTTGAATAAAATTAGACCTGTTAGTAACAGCCTGCATTTCATTGCTGGAACTGTTTTGTCTCTGTTCTGAGAGACCGCTTTTCAATCTATCTGCAAATATACAGAGCTGAGTATATTTTTTTGGTTTTAGAATTTGTACTGTTAATTGTTGCTTAGATATCTACTGAAACTGTTTTCCCCACCTCCCCCTATTTTCTGCCGTGTCTTCAGTTGGTATAACTGTTTTTGCAGCTTGTGTGTTATCTAACTCAAGGATCACTTGCATAAAATTAGACCTGTTAGTAACAGTCTGCATGTCATTGCTGGAGCCTGTGCTCTGACAGACTGCTTTTCAATCTATCTGCAAATATACAGAGCTGAGTATATATTTTTTGGTTTTAGAGTTTGTACTGTTAATTGTTGCTTAGATCTATGCTGAAACTGTTTTGTCCCTGTTCTGAGAGACTGCTTTTCAATCTATCTGCAAATATACAGAGCTGAATATATTGTTTTGGTGTTAGAGTTTGTACTGTTAGTTGTTGCTTAGATCTCTGCTGAAACTGTTTTGTCCCTGTTCTGAGAGACTACTTTTCAATCTATCCGCAAATATACAGAGCTGAGTATATATTTTTGGTTTTAGAATTTGTACTGTTAATTGTTGCTTAGATCTCTGCTGAAACTGTTTTCCCCACCTCCCCCTATTTTCTGCTGTGTCTTCAGTTGGTATAACTGTGTTTTACAGCTTGTGTGTTATCTAACTCAAGCACCACTTGCATAAAATTAGACCTGTTAGTAACAGCCTGCATTTCATTGCTGGAACCTGTGCTCTGAGAAACTGCTTTTTAATCTATCTGCAAATATACAGAGCTGAGTATATATTTTTTGGTTTTAGAGTTTGTACTGTTAATTGTTGCTTAGATCTATGCTGAAACTGTTTTGTCCCTGTTCTGAGAGACTGCTTTTCCATCTATCTGCAAATATACAGAGCTGAATATATTGTTTTGGTTTTAGAGTTTGTACTGTTAATTGCTGCTTAGATCGCTGCTGAGACTGTTTTGTCCCTGTTCTGAGAGACCACTTTTCAATCTATCTGCAAATATACAGAGCTGAGTATATATTTTTGGTTTTAGAGTTTGTACTGTTTATTGTTGCTTAGATCTCTGCTGAAACTGTTTTCCCCACCTCCCCCTATTTTCTGCCATGTCTTCAGTTGGTATAACTGATTTTTACAGCTTGTGTGTTAGCTAACTCAAAGATCACTTGCATAAAGTTAGACCTGTTAGTAACAGCCTGCATTTCATTGCTGGAACTGTTTTGTCTCTGTTCTGAGAGACCGCTTTTCAATCTATCTGCAAATATACAGAGCTGAGTATATTTTTTTGGTTTTAGAATTTGTACTGTTAATTGTTGCTTAGATATCTACTGAAACTGTTTTCCCCACCTCCCCCTATTTTCTGCCGTGTCTTCAGTTGGTATAACTGTTTTTGCAGCTTGTGTGTTATCGAACTCAAGGATCACTTGCATAAAATTAGACCTGTTAGTAACAGCCTGCATGTCATTGCTGGAGCCTGTGCTCTGACAGACTGCTTTTCAATCTATCTGCAAATATACAGAGCTGAGTATATATTTTTTGGTTTTAGAGTTTGTACTGTTAATTGTTGCTTAGATCTATGCTGAAACTGTTTTGTCCCTGTTCTGAGAGCCTGCTTTTCAATCTATCTGCAAATATACAGAGCTGAATATATTGTTTTGGTTTTAGAGTTTGTACTGTTAGTTGTTGTTTAGATCTCTGCTGAAACTGTTTTGTCCCTGTTCTGAGAGACTGCTTTTCAATCTATCTGCAAATATACAGAGCTGAGTATATATTTTTGGTTTTAGAATTTGTACTGTTAATTGTTGCTTAGATCTCTGCTGAAACTGTTTCCCCACCTCCCCCTATTTTCTGCTGTGTCTTCAGTTGGTATAACTGTTTTTTACAGCTTGGGTGTTATCTAACTCAAGCACCACTTGCATAAAATTAGACCTGTTAGTAACAGCCTGCATTTCATTGCTGGAACCTGTGCTCTGAGAGACTGCATTTTAATCTATCTGCAAATATACAGAGCTGAGTATATATGCTTTTGGTTTTAGAGTTTGTATTGTTAATTGTTGCTTCGATCTCTGATGAAACTGTTTTGTCCCTGTTCTGAGAGACTGCTTTTCAATCTATCTGCAAATATACAGAGCTGAATATATTGTTTTGGTTTTAGAGTTTGTACTGTTAATTGCTGCTTAGATCGCTGCTGAGACTGTTTTGTCCCTGTTCTGAGATACCACTTTTCAATCTATCTGCAAATATACAGAGCTGAGTATATATTTTTGGTTTTAGAGTTTGTACTGTTAATTGTTGCTTAGATCTCTGCTGAAACTGTTTTCCCCACCTCCCCCTATTTTCTGCCATGTCTTCAGTTGGTATAACTGATTTTTACAGCTTGTGTGTTAGCTAACTCAAAGATCACTTGCATAAAATTAGACCTGTTAGTAACAGCCTGCATTTCATTGCTGGAACTGTTTTGTCTCTGTTCTGAGAGACCGCTTTTCAATCTATCTGCAAATATACAGAGCTGAGTATATTTTTTTGGTTTTAGAATTTGTACTGTTAATTGTTGCTTAGATATCTACTGAAACTGTTTTCCCCACCTCCCCCTATTTACTGCCGTGTCTTCAGTTGGTATAACTGTTTTTACAGCTTGTGTGTTATCTAATTCAAGGATCACTTGCATAAAATTAGACCTGTTAGTAACAGCCTGCATGTCATTGCTGGAGCCTGTGCTCTGACAGACTGTTTTTCAATCTATCTGCAAATATACAGAGCTGAGTATATATTTTTTGGTTTTAGAGTTTGTACTGTTAATTGTTGCTTAGATCTATGCTGAAACTGTTTTGTCCCTGTTCTGAGAGCCTGCTTTTCAATCTATCTGCAAATATACAGAGCTGAATATATTGTTTTGGTTTTAGAGTTTGTACTGTTAGTTGTTGCTTAGATCTCTGCTGAAACTGTTTTGTCCCTGTTCTGAGAGACTGCTTTTCAATCTATCCGCAAATATACAGAGCTGAGTATATTTTGTTGGTTTTAGAATTTGTACTGTTAATTGTTGCTTAGATCTCTGCTGAAACTGTTTTCCCCACCTCCCCCTATTTTCTGCTGTGTCTTCAGTTGGTATAACTGTTTTTTACAGCTTGTGTGTTATCTAACTCAAGCATCACGTGCATAAAAGTAGACCTGTTAGTAACAGCCTGCATTTCATTGCTGGAACCTGTGCTCTGAGAGACTGCTTTTCAATCTATCTGCAAATATACAGAGCTGAGTATATTTTTTTGGTTTTAGAGTTTGTACTGTTAATTGTTGCTTAGATCTCTGCTGAAACTATTTTGCCCCTGTTCTGAAAGACTGCTTTTCAATCTGTCTGCAAATATACAGAGATGAGTATATATTTTTGGTTTTAGAGTTTGTACTGTTAGTTGTTGCTTAGATATCTACTGAAACTGTTTTCCCCACCTCCCCCTATTTTCTGCTGTGTCTTCAGTTGGTATAACTGTTTTTGCAACTTGTGTGTTATCTAACTCAAGGATCACTTGCATAAAATTAGACCTGTTAGTAACAGCCTGCATTTCATTGCTGGAACCTGTGCTCTGAGAGACTGCTTTTCAATCTATCTGCAAATATACAGAGCTGAGTATATATTTTTTGGTTTTAGAGTTTGTACTGTTAATTGTTGCTTAGATCTCTGCTGAAACTGTTTTGTCCCTGTTCTGAGAGACTGCTTTTCAATCTATCTGCAAATATACAGAGCTGAGTATATTTTTTTGGTTTTAGAGTTTGTACTGTTAATTCTTACTTAGATCTCTGCTGAAACTGTTCTGTCCCTGTTCTGAGAGACCGCTTTTCAATCTATCAGCAAATAATCAGAGCTGAGTATATTTTTTTGGTTTTAGAGTTTGTACTGTTAATTGTTGCTTAGATCTCTGCTGAAACTGTTTTGTCCCTGTTCTGAGAGACTGCTTTTCAATCTATCTGCAAATATACAGAGCTGAGTATATTTTTTTGGTTTTAGAGTTTGTACTGTTAGTTGTTGCTTAGATATCTACTGAAACTGTTTTCCCCACCTCCCCCTATTTTCTGCTGTGTCTTCAGGTGGTATAACTGTTTTTGCAACTTGTTTGTTATCTAACTCAAGGATCACTTGCATAAAATTAGACCTGTTAGTAACAGCCTGCATTTCATTGCTGGAACCTGTCCTCTAAGAGACTGCTTTTCAATCTATCTGCAAATATACAGAGCTGAGTATATATTTTTGGTTTTAGAGTTTGTACTGTTAATTGTTGCTTAGATCTCTGCTGAAACTGTTTTCCCCACCTCCCCCTATTTTCTGCCATGTCTTCAGTTGGTATAACTGATTTTTACAGCTTGTGTGTTAGCTAACTCAAAGATCACTTGCATAAAATTAGACCTGTTAGTAACAGCCTGCATTTCATTGCTGGAACTGTTTTGTCTCTGTTCTGAGAGACCGCTTTTCAATCTATCTGCAAATATACAGAGCTGAGTATATTTTTTTGGTTTTAGAATTTGTACTGTTAATTGTTGCTTAGATATCTACTGAAACTGTTTTCCCCACCGCCCCCTATTTTCTGCCGTGTCTTCAGTTGGTATAACTGTTTTTGCAGCTTGTGTGTTATCTAACTCAAGGATCACTTGCATAAAATTAGACCTGTTAGTAACAGCCTGCATGTCATTGCTGGAGCCTGTGCTCTGACAGACTGCTTTTCAATCTATCTGCAAATATACAGAGCTGAGTAGATATGTTTTGGTTTTAGAATTTGTACAGTTAATTGTTGCTTAGATCTATGCTGAAACTGTTTTGTCCCTGTTCTGAGAGACTGCTTTTCAATCTATCTGCAAATATACAGAGCTGAATATATTGTTTTGGTTTTAGAGTTTGTACTGTTAGTTGTTGCTTAGATCTCTGCTGCAACTGTTTTGTCTCTGCTCTGAGAGTCTGCTTTTCAATCTATCTGCAAATATACAGAGCTGAGTATATATTTTAGGTTTTAGAATTTGTGCTGTTAATTGTTGCTTAGATCTCTGCTGAAACTGTTTTTCCCACCTCCCCCTATTTTCTGCTGTGTCTTCAGTTGGTTTAACTGTTTTTTACAGCTTGTGTGTTATCTAACTCAAGCATCACTTGCATAAAAGTAGACCTGTTAGTAACAGCCTGCATTTCATTGCTGGAACCTGTGCTCTGAGAGACTGCTTTTCAATCTATCTGCAAATATACAGAGCTGAGTATATTTTTTTGGTTTTAGAGTTTGTACTGTTAATTGTTGCTTAGATCTCTGCTGAAACTATTTTGTCCCTGTTCTGAGAGACTGCTTTTCAATCTATCTGCAAATATACAGAGCTGAGTATATTCTTTTGGTTTTAGAGTTTGTACTGTTAATTCTTACTTAGATCTCTGCTGAAACTGTTCTGTCCCTGTTCTGAGAGACCGCTTTTCAATCTATCTGCAAATAATCAGAGCTGAGTATATTTTTTTGGTTTTAGAGTTTGTACTGTTAATTGTTGCTTAGATCTCTGCTGAAACTGTTTTGTCCCTGTTCTGAGAGACTGCTTTTCAATCTATCTGCAAATATACAGAGCTGAGTATATTTTTTTGGTTTTAGAGCTTGTACTGTTAGTTGTTGCTTAGATATCTACTGAAACTGTTTTCCCCACCTCCCCCTATTTTCTGCCCGTGTCTTCAGTTGGTATAACTGTTTTTGCAACTTGTGTGTTATTTAACTCAAGGATCACTTGCATAAAATTAGACCTGTTAGTAACAGCCTGCATTTCATTGCTGGAACCTGTCCTCTGAGAGACTGCTTTTCAATCTATCTGCAAATATACAGAGCTGAGTATATATTTTTAGTTTTAGAGTTTGTACTGTTAATTGTTGCTTAGATCTCTGCTGAAACTGTTTTGTTCCTGTTCTGAGAGACTGCTTTTCAATCTATCTGCAAATATACAGAGCTGAGTATATATTTTTGGTTTTAGAGTTTGTACTGTTAATTCTTACTTAGATCTCTGCTGAAACTGTTCTGGCCCTGTTCTGATAGACCGCTTTTCAATTTATCTGCAAATAATCAGAGCTGAGTATATTTTTTTGGTTTTAGAGTTTGTCTGTTAATTGTTACTTAGATCTCTGCTGAAACTGTTTTCCCCAACTCCCCCTATTTTCTGCCATGTCTTCAGTTGGTATAACTGTTTTTTACAGCTTGTGTGTTATCTAACTCAAGGATCACTTGCATAAACTTAGACCTGTTAGTAACAGCCTGCATTTCATTGCTGAAACCTGTGTTCTGACAGATTGCTTTTCAGTCTATCTGCAAATATACAGAGCTGAGTATATTTTTTAGTTTTAGAGTTTGCACTGTTATTTGTTGCTTAGATCTCCTCTGAAACTGTTTTGTCCCACCCTCCCTCCTTATTTCTGATTTGTAGTTTAAATTTGGTGACTTTTACAGTTGCCTGCCCCACTGTAGATTTGATCTGGGACACTCCCCCAGTCCCATCTCTTTACCACATTCTACCTAATAAACTCTTTCTGCATTTGCCTTTAGTCCTTTTGAATTTAATTGCATTTTTTAAACTGTGTTTGGTCTAATATTGCTACATACGCAAGTGTGGTAGCTTGCACTGCATGTGAATTGTTTTTACTTTTCTGTAAAAAAAAAATAAATAAATACTGTAAGCCTGTTTCCTACCTTTCCTGTAGCTAGTGTTTCAGATACAGATTTGCTGTATTCTTGACTGTATGTAAGCTTTTGAGCCCCCCCCCAAGCCTTTCTGTGTTGGAGGTAAGCCTTCTAGCTTATCAGTGGGAGTGGTAAGCACTAGGTAACATGTCTACCACATAAGGAGTGGTTCTGGCCCAGAAAAAAAGAAGTTATGCACCTACCATAACGTTCCATGTTAGTTGTCTTCTTCTTGCCTTCTTTCTTGCTGGTTGGGTTTGGAGCCGATACTCGGCTCCGACTCGGCCATCTTCAAAAGCTCGAGAGCTGCATACTGGCTTGAGGCCACCCCATATCCCATAATGCCTGGCGCTAGATACCCAGATCACATTTGGTAAGACTAACTGCAGACATAATAAAGGAAAGGATCCTATCCTGGAATATACAAAACCTCCAGAGAGGCTACTAGACAGAAAGGAATAGTCAAAGAAGACTCAGCCAGCGAACATAAACCATAAAGAACTCTTCTCGGTCTACAAGGATTGGGGGATGGAGGGTGGGATGCAAGAAAGAAGGCGAGAAGAAGACAACTAACATGGAACGTTATGGTAGGTACATAACTTCTTTATGTTAAGTTGTCTATCTCGCCTTCATTCGTGCTGGTTGGGGCAGTGTCCCTAGCACCTAAAACCCTGGGTGGCTCATCAGAACAAACTCTTCAGAACAGTGGAACCAAAATCAGCTCTGTTCCTGGGAACCAAATCCAGCTTATAATACGAAATGAAAGTATGTGGGTTGGCCCACGTAGCCGCAACACAAATAGATTCCATGGGCAACCTAGCCTGAAAAGCCACAGAAGTGCCTAAAGCTCTAGTGGAATGCCCTTTTGGTTTAACAGGTAATTCTTTATTCCTCAGTTGATAGATAAATGTGATGACAGAAGTTAACCACCTGGATAAGGTTACTTTTGGGACTGGACGACCTTGTTTACCCTCAGCATAGGAAAGGAAAAGTTGGTCCGATTTCCTGATATCTTTGGTTTTGTGCAAATAAAAGCGTAGCTGCCTGTGAACATCTAACTGGTGCAATTTGTATTCCGCCCTGTTGCAGTGGTTGGGAAAAAACACAGGAAGGTCTATGGACTGATTCAAGTTATTTTCTGAAGAGACTTTAGGATGAAAGGAAGGACTAGTCCTGAGAGCAACCCTATCATTGTGAAACACTAGGTACAGAGGACGGGAACAAAGAGCCTGCAGTTCCAAAACTCTTCTGGCTGAAGTAATGGCTACCAGAAAGAGAGTTTTCCATGATAAAAACTTCAGTGAACAAGAAGCTGCAGGTACGAAGGGAGGCAATATTAGAGAAGCTAAAATCAAATTTAGATCCCACGGAGATGGAGGATCTCTCACTGGAGGCCTGAGCAGAGTGGTACCTTTAAGAAAATCTTTACACAGCTTATGCGACATGATATTATTTCCCGACAGACCAATGTGAAAATTTGAAATTGCAGCTAACTGAACTCTAATAGTAGCGGAAGTGGACCCAGAATGGAAGAGTTCTGCACGGAGATCCAAAATGTGGTGTATAGGGGCTGAAAAGGGGTCTATACTCTTAGTCTCTGCCCAGGAAGAAAAATGTTTCCACTTACTAGCGTAAGTTTTTCAAGTGGTAGACTTGTGTGATGATAAAATAATTTCCCACACCAATGGGGAGATATCTAGAAGCCTGGCTAAGGTTGGAAGTGGAGCAACCAAGGAGTGAGCTGGAGAGATTGCAGGGATTGGTGCAGCCCACCCGATTGATGGATCAGAAGGTCTGGAACTGGGTGCAGAGTCCAAGGCTGCTCGAGAAGATGATGATGCAGGAACGGGAACCATATTTGTCGAGGCCAGTAAGAAGCAATGAGGATCATTTTGCAGCCCAAAATGGTAGCTTTCTGTATCAATTTTGGAATAAGGGGAAACGGAGGGAATGCATAAAGAAGTCCCTGAGGCCAATCGTGGACTACAGCATCTCTGGGGGAATGTCCTGGAAGTGGAAGGAGAGAGAAGAATTTGTTGCATTTGCTGTTGAAGGAGGTGGCAAAAAGGTCACAGCAAGGCTGGCCCCATTTGCGGATTATTTTGTCCGCAACTACTTGATTCAGAGACCACTTGTGAGGCATAAGAATTGCTCTGATCAGCCTGTCTGCTATGATGTTGGACTTCCCAGGGATGTGCGTTGTGATCAAAAACCGTTGGGAAGAGATCGCCCACTGCCAGAGTCCGAGTGCTTCTCGCCATAGGGGGTAGGAATTGGTTCCACCCTGCTTGTTGATGTACCACACTACTGACATATTGTCCGTTTGAATTGCAATGGTCCAGGTAGGAAGAGAGTTCTGTAGAGCTTGCAACGCTAGAAGCACGGCCCTCATCTCCAAGACATTTATGTGCAGGTGGTACTCGTAAGGTTGCCAGGTGCCTTGGGCTGTTCTGCCCTGATAATGCCCCCCCACCTGATCAGGGAAGCATCCGTGGTAACTGCAGCAACTGGAGGGGGAAGTACAAATGGACTTCCTAGGGGTACTGATGCGGAGACCATCTGCCTTGCAAGGTGCTTTTTGCATGCTTCTGTGATCATAATCATGTAAGACATGGGAAGCTGCTGGAAGGACCACTGGGTGAAAAGCAGCCACTGGAGGATCCTCATGTGAAAACGAGCTAGAGGGACAAGCATGATAGCTGCTGCCATGAGACCTAGAGTTTGGAGGACGAACCTGGCTTGAATTGTCTTGCATGCTAATAAGACCTGTACATGTTGATGAATCACTAATACCCTGTCCGGTGGAAGGCTCGCTGACATGTCTTTTGTATTTAAATTTGCACCTATAAAGGTGATAGACTGACAGGGTGACAATGCAGACTTTTTGAAATTTATTGAGATACCTAGTCTGGAGTAAGTGTCGGTAGTGAAGTCTCTGCTCGCAGAAGGTGATGCCTGGTGGTAGCAGTAAGGAGCCAGTCATCTAGATATGGAAACATTGCCGTCTCAGGTGAGCGGTAACTACTGCCATGTATTTGGTGAACATCGGGGGGGCTGTGGTGAGACCAAAGGGCAGAGCTCTGACTGGTAATGGCTGGTTCCCAGCCGGAAGCGGAGGAATCTTCTGGAGCGTCTGTCCATTTTGACATGGTAGTATGCGTCCTGAAGATCTATAGAGCACATCCAATTGTCCTGACCCAGAAAGGGCATAGTGGACTGTAGTGTGACCATCTGAAACTTGGCCGCGAAGGCTCCGGTTCTGAAGAGACCGGAATCCCTCTCCGCACCAAGGGGGACTGCTCCGAAGCCAATGTAGGAGCTGAGCTCACCTGCGTCGAAGCTCCAAGAGGGAGAACAGGGTCGGACAAGGGTCCAATGCCACTCGCCCCCTCGGAACCGACGAGGGAGTCTTGGCGCCCAGACCCTTCCAAGGATGGTACCAAGGAAGTGATCGGAGCCGACGACGGAACCGAAGCAGAAGGTATTGGTGCCGACGGTTCCACGACCCGAACCCCAACGAACTCCGGCTCCGAGCTCAAGGAAGGAGTTGGAGGAGGAATAACTGCAGATATGGACGGAGCCGACACCTGATGAGGGGGGCTGGACAACATTTTTGCTAGGGCCTGCGATTTTAACAGCCTACTGACCACTCTCTCCATGTCATGATCGGATAGTCTTGAGGACCGAGAAGAGTGGGACCAATGACTGTGCTCCGATTGGAGCAAAGGAGACCTCGTAACTGAGTGTATCGACTCCAGGGAGGGAGACCTAGATCTCTTTCGACACCTAGTCGGCTCCAAAGGGAGAGTCGGAACCGACTGGGAGGCAGGTAAATCGGTTCCGGCCAGAACTGAGGCTGAAGGAACAGCTTCACCCATCGACTGCTCCGAACTGGGAGCAGAAGATTTTGGTGGCTTAGAGTCCTTCATAGGCTGAGTCTTTGCCGGTGAATCCTGTTTGAGTAATCCACATAGGATTAACTTATTTTTACGCTCCTGCAGGACTTTTGGGCTGAAGGCATGGCAAACCAAACAAGAGTCCTGCAGGTGCATGGTGCCCAGACAATAGACACAAGAAGTGTGACCATCTGTCAGAGTCATCTTCTGATGGCATGAATCACACTTCTTGAATCCGGACACCTTGGTATCCTTGGACATACTTAAAGAAGGGGATACCAAAACACTATACACAACTATAGCAAATTGAGTAGAATAACTATAACACACACTTACCACACCCAAAAACAGCCAATGATACACACAAAAGTCTAACAAAAAGAAATAGATTAGCTAAGAAAATACTAAATATATATATATATATATATATATATATATATATATATATATATATATATATTTTTTTTTTTTAAGAGAAAATAGGTTAGCCTCTAACTTAAACGGCTACTTCAGAAAAGAGAGAGGGGGGGGGGAGAGAAAACTCTCTAACTGAAACGAGTTTTCTGAAGGGATAGGGGAAGTTTAAGAAAGAAAACTACAATTATATATGTATCTAAAGATTAAGTAGTATAAACAATCTACACTAACAAACTAACAATTTTTATAATAAAACAACTAAATAATGAAAATATACAACCTGAGCCAGTAGACAACCTCGCAGCAGAAGCGGCAAACGAGATCTGGGTATCTAGCGCCTGGCATCATGGGATATGGGGTGGCCTCGAACCAGCATGCAGCTCTAGAGCTTTTGAAGATGGCCGAGTCGAACCAGCAAGAATGAAGGCGAGATAGACAACTTAACATTTGTAGTTATTGGCCGTTTGGGCAATCTTTTCCATCTCTCTCAACTTTCTGATTTGAAAGCCTGCATTTGCACTTGTTTTTGTCCTGCAACTCGTCTAGTGCAGATACAGATTCTTAGTTTTAGCACTTAAACTTGCTTATTCATGCTCAGCACTTGTTCAGAACTTGTAAGCACTAAATAAGCTAATTACTATAGCACTCAACCTTCCTCATTACCTAGAGGAAAACCGTTTTTGTACTGACTTTACTCACTTGCTTAGAGAAAAACAGCTCTTGTACTCACTTTCCTCACTTAGCTAGAGGAACATAGTTTTTTATTCAGGCATGTCCAACAGTCAGCTTCCAGTGCTCTCTCCTGTCTATCTGATGAATCTGGGCATCTTGAGGCAATGTAGAAATTGCCTCATGTACACAGACAACCCTCTCCTCCTACCACACAACACTACAACCTGTGAGAGATGCACTTATCTAGCCAAACTGGAGGTAAAGCTCTCTCCAACCAAGACTGAACTTGACAGTCAAGAGGAGAAGGTAAACATTTGCACCACACCACACTCATCACATAGTCTGTCTAAATCTACACTACCAAAATCCGCACATAGTAATGCAAAAACATTTGCAGAGGCTCTCGATAAGCAACAGAGACCTCCAAAGCAGAAACGTAAGCAACCTCCATCCCCCAACACAACCCAAATGACACATAGCCCACAGACTCAGTGTGCCACTCAATCACAGCCAATAAGGCAAAACAACGTACCCAACATACTAGTCATAGGTGACTCTATAGTCAGGCACACTGATGTCCCACTCACCAGGCTAAACAAGGAGAAGGTTATTATCAGCTGCCTGTCGGGTGCCAGGATCTGCCACATAACCCACGCACTCAGGTCACTCCACAACAAGTACAAATATGACTCTGTCATTGTCCATGCTGGTGTGAATGACCTAAGATGTACCTCTCTGGACTACATGAAAAGAGACATGGAAGAGCTGTCCGATCTTATAGCCCAGGCAGGTATGACCCTAGCCCTGAGTAGTATTTTGCCATTGCCCAGAATGATACCGCAGTGCAAGGACAAAATGATTGACTTCAATAATTGGCTAAGCTTCTAGTGTCATTCTAAGGGGATCCAGTATCTGTCTGCTTGGGATGACATGGTCGACAGACCATGATGCTTTGCCAGAGATGGCCTGCACCTGTCACCCTTGGGATTACGGATACTGGCTAAGGCTCTTGTTGCCCCTATAGTGCCTTTTTTAGGCAAGGTTCAAATGACAAATTCACCACCATAACAGGAACAGGCAAGCAAAAACTGAGGGTAATGCTACTCAATACTAGAAGTCTAAATCTCAAAATGCACTCACTCGAGACACTCCTTAAAATGGAGAACATCGATATCTGTGCAGTGACTGAGACCTGGTTCAAGGCTCCAGAGAGCATCCCTGCACTACCAGCCTATAACTCATACCACACGTTTTGGCCATGTAACCTGGACTGAAACACCAAAGGCGGAGGTGTATCCATATTCATTAAGGATATCCACACCTCCAGGCTAGTTGCTCAGCATAATGCATCCGAGGTTATCCAAGTGCAACTAACTCTGGGCAAAACTGCAATCCAAATTGTAGCCTGCTACAGATCCCTCACCATACCCCAGGATTCCCACTCCTCTTTTCTTGATATACTGGAAAATATCAGGGTTCAACCAAACACCCTAATAATGGGCAACTTCAACTACCCCACCATTAACTGGGAAAACTACTCATGTACCAACTCCTTAGCTCAACGCTTTCTGAAATTCATAAACTCCAATGCCCTGGAACAACTTATCCACATCCCCACCAGGGGCAACAATATCTTAGACCTAGTCATTACCAACATGAGTGACTGGTGTTCCACACCTGAAGTCAACTCCTCGTTGGTCCGATCTGACCATAAGCTAATCACCCTTGATATTCACATCCTACCCCCCATTAAGGAAACCACAGTAAAAAATTTCTCCAAAGCCAACTTCATGCTTCTTAAGACAGAAGTGGTGAACTTCATGACACCTATGCAGATGGACAATACAGTTACAACTGCTGAATCCTGCACAAATGCAGTCTTATAAGCACTTACACAAGTGCATGGATCGTGCTATCCCAAACAGAACCAAGACGCTATCCTCCAAAAAAAGGAAGCCAATCTGGTGGTCCCCTGCCATAAACAAACTGTACAACAGAAGGAAGAAACTGTTGCAAAAGAGAGTAAAATCCCATGAGTGGAGGAGCTCCATGGTCAGCCTCAGTAAGAAGCTGAGATCCCTTATAAGATCCTCCAAAGCTAGCTACGAAAACAAAATCGCCACTAATTCTAAGGACAAACACAAAGCATTCTATAGCTACGTCAAGAATCTCGATGGCAACACCCAGATCTGCTCCGAGTTACAGCACAACGGCACGAAAATTACAGAAACAACTGATATTGCCAACATCCTATGAACCTATGAACCTACAGCAGTACACAAATATCCCCCACCCCCTAAAGGACCCATAGCTAAACAGGAAGAATGCAGAGTCCCTGTAATCACAACTACGCAGGTAAAAGCTGCACTCTCTAAAGCCAAAAAGAAAGCCTCCATGGGACCAGACAACATCCCAGGCTGCGTTTTACACAAACTTCAGAACGAACTGGCTCCCCACTTAAGCACCATGTTCAATAATAGCCTTGCATCAGGCTTTGTGCCCACTGAATGGTGCACAGCAACAGTTATCCCACTCCACAAAGAGGTAGCCACCACTGAACCTGGGAACTATCGACCTATTAGCCTGACGAGCCTGGTCTGTATCATCATGGATCTCATAAACAAAGACATTGGTAACCTCCAATCTCTGGATCCCACCCAGTTCGGGTTTGTGAAAGGCAGATCATGCCTCCTGAGCCTGATCAACTTCTTTGAGGCAGTCAGCAAAGCCGTAGATGAGAGTAAGGTGGTTCACACAGCCTATCTTTATCTCGCCAAGGCTTTCAACACCATCCCCCATTCTGGAATTATAGCTAAACTCACTAAAATAGGTATAAATCCCTATGTCATAAGATGGGTTGCCATCTGGCTCACTGACAGAACCCACACTGTAAAAGTTGCAGACTTCAAATCTGACCTCATACCAGTGACAAGTGGTGTACCACAGGGTTCAGTTCTGGGAAATCTCCTGTTTGCTATGTACTTCTCTGAAGTACAGGCTAAAAGAGAAGGCCTCTGGCTAATGAAGTTTGCAGATAACTGCAAACTAGGAGCCATAGTCAAGTCCCCAAATGATGTGGACATCCTACAGAAGGGCCTCACTGAGATGTATGCCTGGTGTCAGAGCCATGGCCTCAAGCTCAATGCCAAAAAGTGCAGTGTCAATCCCTTTGGTAAAAACTCTGTCCCCATGAACTATCACATAGACAGCAATCTACGTAAAACCGAATGTGTGATAAGAGACCTTGGGACCCGGGTAGACAGTAGTCTCTCCTTTGATAGTCACATCACCACAGTAGTCAGCAAGTCCTTCTACATGGCACACCTCATCAAAAATGGGTTCTCATCAAGGAAAAAAGAGGTCATTGTTCCCCTCTACTTGACACTCATTAGACCCATTATAGAGTACAATGCCCCTTTTGGAATGTACCTCACAAGACATCTGCAGCAGCTGGAAAGGCCACAGAAGTACCTCACAAAGAGGATTACTGGCCTCAAACAAATGCCCTACACTGACCGTCTCAAAAAACTCCAGCTTTATTCCATAGCATATCGCCTACTCCGAGGTGATCTCTGCCTAACATATAAAGCTATGGCAAACTCAAAGCTGTTGGACATGCTACACCTAAAGAAATCCCAATCCCTCTGAGCTACACGCTCGAGGGACATAAACCTTGTCACCACAATAAACAGGACATGCTGGAGGGATAGATTCCTGTCCCAGAGACTTCCCATACCCTGGAACAGGCTACCCATCTATGTCAAGCAAAGTTCTTCATCAGCACTCTTCAAGAAAAATCTTGATGAGTGGATGGGAAATAGGAAATACACCCTGGGGATCACTTCTGTGTCTCTGCTCGACAGTGGCACAGGAAAATAACTTTCTTGGGTGGCATAAGCCAGGGAACCTTGTTGGCTAGGCTTACGAAGGCCCTTGGGCCGATAGCTTTGTACCTACTTATGAACTTATGAACCTATATATCCATTTTATATACCAGCTTTATCCATTTCATGGTCACAGCACTGCATCTTTGAGAACCAACCTTAGAAAGAACACCAGTGCATTGTAGAATTGTCACAAACACCAGTCTTTATATATAAAAAATAATAGTACATTTTATTATGTGAAGATGTATATAAGGAAAGTGCTTCAAAAATGTTTATGGTTTAACTGAATTCACAGCAAATATATCTACTTCAGTTTCACACTGCTGGGAAACATGCTTGGTTAGCATTTCTCTGGATTCCACAGTGAATATACAACTAATACCTCTGCTTTAGTTTCACATTGCTGGGAAATGGTCTCTGTTGTTAGCTCTTTCTCTTGCTCTCCCTCTTTCTCGCTGGATTCCTCTTGTAGGATAATTTCAAACTTCTTACCCAGTGCAGCTGATTATCTTTCTCACAGCTACTGTTCTGAACCCCCAGTCCCTTTCCCCAAAGGCCAAATGCTTTTAGACTGTTCTTTTGTAAGCTCTCTTCTTTTTCGGCATCCAACAAATTGTTAAAGAAACCTGTGCTTATTAATACAGCCAGGTATCTTATTTTTTCAAGCAACAGTTGCAACTTGGGAAAACACTAAACTGCAATTAAAGATGTATCACTCTATTTGCAATTGTGCCTTTACATCATTTTTATAACTACTGTTTATACAAATAACATTGTTTGCACCATTATTTACACCTAACAGAGCAACTTGTACTTTTTTAGTTGGTGAGAATCATCACACTAAGTTACTTATAAATACAAATGTATATACCTAAAATAATTTAAACTTCATAATATATAAATATACAAAATATCAACATAATCTAACCACATTCAAAGGGGGAAGGCCCGCTGCACCCTCCACACTCCCCTGATAATTACATATACCAACTCCAATGTCACAAAAGAGTGAGGAAAGAGTATAAAGTTTTCCCTAGTATAAAAAGAAGTTATGTTCTTACCATAACATTCCATCGATGTTGTTCATCTTCATTTATTTATTACTGATGGGGTGTCGGTTCCATCCTTGGAACCAAGTCGGCCTTATAACTAGCTCATGCCAGCCAAAAAAACTCTCAAGCTAAGCTTTACCCATAGTGCCCCTCTCCCTGTTACCCCAGATCGAGTTTCCCCGTAATACAGAAAGCAGAGGCTTTTTCTGAGCAGGTCCCCTAATGCAGGATTAGGACCAAATCTGGACCTCCAGGAGCCCCTTGGAGGGAGAAAGAGGGTAGGACGTAATGAATGAATGAAGACGAACAACACAGATGGAATGTTATGGTATGAATATAACTTCTTTATCTAATGTTGTTAATATTCATTCATTCATTCCTTACTGATGGGACAGAGTCCCTAGCTTCTTTATGACCTGGGGGGCCCTTATGAAAGGAAGTTCCTGAGTACCATTGAACCAAAGGATGCTCTCCCAATGGACACCAAATCTAATTTGTAATGAGTGATAAAGGTATGAGGGGTAGCCCAAGTTGCAGCTGCACAGATATCATCCATTGAAGCCCTTGAGTGAAAAGCTACAAAAGTCGCCATTGATCTGGTGGAGTGTGCTTTGACTTTGTTCATTAGATGAATTTAATTATGTTGGTAGACAAAACATACGCAATTTCTTAACCACTCAGATAAGGTCACTTTAGAAACAGAGTCTCGCAATTCAGGACCTGAATAGGAAACAAACAACTGGGCTGATTTACATACTGATTTAATTCTGTCCAGATAAAATCGTAATTGTCTATGTACATCCAGGAAATGATGGCAGTATTCTTTGTTTTAGTAGTCTGGAAAAAAGACTGGTAGGTCACTGCTTTGGTTAATTGTCAAGTCTAAGATAATACTGAGCAGGAAAGAAGGGTTAGTCCGGAGTGATACTCTGTCCTTATGGAAGACCATGTAAGGACGGTTTACACACAAGGCCTGAAACTCAGATATGCATCTTGCTGAGGTGATGGCTACTAAAAATAGAGATTTCCAGGATAAGAACTTTATATCGCAAGTGGGAGCAGGTTTGAAAGGTACTCGTGTCAGGGATTGCAGTGCAAGTGTGAGACTCCAAGATTCGATCGGGTCTTTGAAAGGTGGTCTGCTATGCGAGATCCCTTTCAAAAAGGTTTTACAAAGACGATGGGATATTAAGGATGAGTCTTAGAATCCATTATGGAAGTTTGAGATAGCAGTCAAATGTAGTTTAATGATGGAGGCTGCTGCTCCTGAATGAAGAAGACCTGACAAATAATCCAAAACCACATTAACAGGAGCTGAGCAAAGGTCTAGTTCTCTCAGTCGGGACCAAATAAGGAATCTCTTCCACTTGCTAAGATCGATTTTCCTGGTGGATGATTTATGTGAAGCCAGAAGAATGTTACTTATTGAGGAGGTAAGGTTATTCTGCCTGGTAATTACTGGAAGTGGAGAAACCAAGTTGTCAGCTTGAAACTGGATATGTTTGGGTGACTCAACCCCTGCGGGTGTGAGATTAATTCCAGAGATAAATCCAGAATCCATGGTTGGCATACTAGGTGAGGCCAAAGGAAGGAAAACCAGATTTGTCAGGGGCAGTAGGGTGCAATAAGGATTACTCTGCTTCTTAACTGAAGGGCCTTCTTTAGAAACTAAGGGATCAGTGAAAGGGAGGGAAAGCATACAGAAGTCCTGTGGGCCAACTGTGTATTACAGTGCCCCTCGGGGACTCCCCCTGCAGGGGAATTAGGGCAAAGTAGCTGCTGCATTTGTGATTTGCTGGAGAGGCAAATAGGTCATAGCAAGGCTGGCCCCAGTGGCTGAAGATCTTCGCCTCTACAGCTGAATTGAGGGACCACACATGAGGCAGGAGGATACATCTGCTCAGTTTGTCTGCAATCACATTGGAATTCCCAGGAATGTGCATTGCTACCAGAAAGCAGTTGGAAGCTATTGCCCATTGCCAAATTGTCACTACCCAAAATGTCAAACTACCACCCCAGACTTCTCTTACAAGTTAGCTCATATCTCCCACACATCCAAACCCTCATCCCCTTTACCTCATTACCCAATTAAAACCTTAAAATCTAATCCAAGGGACAAACACTATCTAAGACTTCTTTATAAGTTTCTAAAGCTCATAATCAGATTTCAGTATAACCTCATTACAGATAGGGACATTCATCCCAACCCTGGCCCGTCTCCACCTGGTGACAATACTGCCTACACCACCAACCCCATCAATAAACTACCCCTTAACAGTCCCGCAAACTCTTTCCTGACATTTCTCTTGAACATTCGAAGTCTAAATAATAAAATCCCCACCTGCACGCCCTCTTAGCAGTTCATTCCCCAGACATAATGTGTCTTACAGAAACCTGGCTTAAACCTACTACTGCCGATAATGAGGTATTACCCCCGGGCTACAACATACACCGATTAGACCGAACAGCTAAGAAGGGAGGTGGGATAGCAGTTCTTTACAAAAATACATTGTGTTAATAGAGATCCAGTTCAACCGCCCCCATTTAATAACACAGAAAACCTCATTACCAAACTGCAAATTAACAATAACAAGAGTATAAATATTGTGTGTGTCTACATTCCCCCAGGCAATAAAATAAGCACTCTGGAAGATATCCTCCAATATTTATCCACTACCTACCCCCAAGAAACCATTGTTCTTGGTGACTTTAACACCGACTGGTGCACCTGCTCAGCTGAATCCCCTGTCACCCATATAGATCTGTTTGGGTTCACACAAATAATAACCTCTCCCACTAGGATTAGTAAACCCACCAACAGGGAAAGTATCTTAGATTGGGTACTTATCAATAGCCACCCAAGCTTGTATACTGGTGGGACTCTCCCCGATGATCTAAGTGATCATTCACTAAAAAGAAGTTATGTACTCACCATAATGTTCCATCTGAGTAGGTAACTTCATTTGTCAGCAACCTGTGGGTATTGGATCCGATTCGGATCCAAGCCGGCAGCTTTTCTAGCCAAAGATCCGAGCTCCAAGCTCCTCCCCCCTACCCATAATACCCTGCTACCTCCCTCTAGTCCTCAGATCGAGTTTGCCATACTATCACAGAATACTACAATAACCAAAGGACAAACCACCTGAACATCCTAACCTGATGTCATCTGGGAAGTGGAACACAATAATCCTATAAGGACGAACTACAGGTCAGGGGGATGGAGGGAGGGAAGGTTGCTGACAAATGAAGTTACCTACTCAGATGGAACGTTATGGTGAGTACATAACTTCTTTATCTGAAGTAGTTAACTTCATTTGATCAGCAACCTGTGGAACAGAGTCCCCAGCTACCAACAACTTGGGAGGTCCTCATGGAAGGATATTCCGGAGCACTGCAGAGCCAAAAGATGCGTGTCCTCAGGATATTAGATCCAATTTATAATGTGTAATAAAAGTATGAGAGGAAACCCAAGTAGCTGCTGAAGAAATGTCATCCAAAGAAACCCTCGACCAGAAGGCAGCAGAAGTAACCACAGAACGGGCAGAGTAAGCTCGAACCCTCAGGAGCTCAGATCGACCAGAGCTTCTGTATGCGAGAAGGATGCATTGGGAAATCCATCTAGCTAAGGTTACTTTAGTCACTGGCTTACCCAGACAGGACTTAGCAAATGAAACGAAGAGTTAATCTGATTTTCGAAATTCAGCTGTTCTGTTTAAGTAAAAACACAACTGTCTATGTACATCCAGACAATGAAGTCTATACTCTCCTTTGTTTTGATAATTAGGAAAGAAGACAGGTAGATTGATGGACTGGTTGATGTTGGCTTCGGAAGCCACTTTAGGCAGAAAGGAGGGATTAGTCCTGAGGGAAACCCTGTCTTTATGAAAGATGATGTATGGAGGCTTACTGCAAAGAGCGTGAAGCTCCAATATCCTCCTAGCTGAGGTAATAGCAATCAGGAAGGCAGTTTTCCAAGATACATACTTTAAGTCGACTGAAGCTGCAGGCTCAAAGGGGAGGCCAGTCAGAGCCTGGAGAACTAGGGTTAAATCCCATGGAGGAACTGCATCTTTAACAAGGGGTCTTAACAGGAAAGTTCCTTTCAGAAATGCCTTGCAAATCTTAGAGGGAGCTAGGGGGCCAAAACTGTTTCCAACATGGAAGTGGGAAATAGCTGCCAACTGAACTTTAACAGTAGAAGAACTAGCCCCTTGATGAAAAATATGGGATAGAAAGTTGAGGACTGCTGGGATAGGAGCCGTAAAAGGATCCAAATTCCTATGCTCTGCCCAGATAGAGAAACGCTTCCATTTACTCTTGTAGATTTTCCTGGTAGAAGGCTTATGAGTGGCCACCAGGATGGCCTTAACTGAGGTTGAGATACCGGGAGTCCTAGCCATTAATGGAACTGGATCAACCAAGCTGAGAGCTTGAGGTTGTCCAGGTCGGGGGTTTTCAATCCCAAGGGATGAGAAATCAGATCCGGAATGGGATCCAAGATCCAGGGAGGATGTACTAGATGAGACCGTAGGCATGGGAACCAGGTTTGGCGAGGCCAGAATGGGGCTATGAGGATAACTGTGCTCCCCAACTGACAAGCTGTCTGCAAGAATTTTGTCATCAACGGAAGAGGAGGATAAGCATAAAGAAGACTGGATGGCCAAGCATGAACCAAAGCGTCTCTGGGGGCTTCCCCTGGTGGAGGAATTAGAGTGAAATACTCGCTGCACTTTGTGTTCGAAGGTGACGTGAACAGATCGCAGTAAGGTTGACCCCATCTGAGGAAGATCTGTTCCACTACTAAGGGGTTCAGAGACCACCCGTAAGGTGACAGGATAGTTCGACTCAACCTGTCCGCTAGAATGTTTGACCGACATGGTATGCACGTTGCTATGAGAAAGCGGTTGGTGGATATCAGCCATTCCCACACTCTCATGGCCTCTTGGCAAAGTGGGTAAGATCTGGTTCCCCCATGCTTGTTGATGTACCAGACTACTGACATGTTGTCTGTTAGAACTGCAATAGTCCCTTGAGGAAGAAGGGAATGGAGAGCGTGCAATGCTAGAAGCACCGCCCTCATCTCCAGGACATTGATATGCAAAGAGGTCTCTTTGTGAGTCCACGTGCCTTGGACGGATCTGCCCATGCAATGCCCCCCCCACTCAAGGAGAGATGCGTCCGTGGTCACTGTGACTTGGGGTGGGGACATGGAGAAAGGGCGCCCTTCCTGGAGGTCCCTGGAATGAAGCCACCAAAGTAGAGATTCCCTGCAAACCCTGCTGAGAGGAATAGGTGTAGACAGGGGATTACGTAGGATGGACCACTGGACCTGTAAGGTCCATTGGAGGATTCTCATATTCAGATGTGCGATCGGTGATAGGTTGATGGCCACTGCCATGGACCCCAGGGCCCTCAGGACTAATTCCACTGGAGGGGCTGATGATTGTAGAAGAGCCAAAATGTGAAGGTTTAGGTTGCGGAGTCTGTCTACCGTCAGAAAGACTTTGGATTGTATAGTGTCTATTCTGGCCCCTATGAAATCCAAGATCTGAGTAGGCTGAAGGGAGGATTTCTTGTGGTTGATCGTGATCCCTAGATGATGGGCTAGATGTAAGAAGTAGTCCCTGGCTGAACATAGTAGATGCTTGGTGGGGGCGGTTAGGAGCCAGTCGTCCAGGTAAGGAAAGACCTGTATTCCCTGAATCCTCAGGTGGGCTCCTACAAATGCCATGACCTTGGTGAACACCCTGGGGGCTGTGGTGAGACCGAAGGGTAGGACCCTGAACTGATAATGGCTGGCTCCCAGCCAAAAGCAGAGAAACCTCCTGGATCGCCTGTCCATTAGAATGTGGTAGTACACATCCTTGAGGTCTATCGAGCACATCCAGTCATTCTGCTGTAAAAGTGGGAGAATGGATTGAATAGTGACCATCCAGAATTTTTCTTTGGCGACTGACAGGTTCAGTGTGGACAGGTTGAGAATCGGCCGTAAGTCCCCCATCTTTTTTGGCACCAAAAAGAACCTGCAGTAAAAGCCTGATCCAGATTGCCCGAGGGGGACGTGCTGGATGGCTCTTATTCTTAGTAGCTCTCTTATTTCAAAGGCTGCTACCTCCCTCTGATTGGGTGGGACATTGGGGAGGCTCTCCGACCGGGGAGGAGATGTTAGGAATGGAATTAAATAGCCTCTGGATATGATTCGGAGCACCCAGTGATCTGTCGTAATGGACTCCCAATGTGCTAGGTGCTCCGAGAAGTGCCCCCGACAGCCTCCAGAGAGGAGCAGTTCAGCAACCCCTCAGTGTTGCTGCGTGGGTCGATCGGAAAAGGGTTCCCTCGACCAGAAATTCTTCGGCCCCCCTCTGCCTCTCGGCCGGCGTCCACCCTGACCTCCTCTGTCTCTGAAGGACAAGGGATCCGGAGCAAAACGGGATTGTTGAGCTTTCCGGAACCACATCTTCTTTTGTCCTCTGAGGAGCCAAGAAGCGGATCCAGACAGCAGACAACGTCTTTCCGTCTTTCTAGCTCTGGAGAAGCATATCGCAGACGGTTTTGCCGAAAAGCGTAGAACCGTCAAAAGGGGAGTTCGTGAAGGACGCCTTGAAGGGTTCTGCAAAGTCATAGAGATGGAGCCAGGCCTGTCGACGTAAGACAATGCCTGTTCCGCTAGCTCTAGCCACTCCCTCCATGGCATGGGAGAGAAGCTGCATAGATGTGTTAGTAATCGACTTAAGAGTGGCCATTCGAGCTGAGAAGGTCCATTTGTTCTCAGCCGACATGGACTCTGAGGGTGATCCAGCATACTCTTTGATTAGGTCCCACTGGAGCCGAATTACATGTGCCATATAGTTCAGTAACCTTACAGAGAAGGTCACTGAAGCGAACATCCGCTTTCCGAGGCGGTCCATCGTCTGAGACTCCTTGTCTGGAGGATGTACCGAGGAACTTTCCTGTGCTAATTCCTTTTTAGTGGCAGTCGCCACCACCATGGCATCCACTGGGGCACCCTTGCTCCAAACTGTCCTGTCCATGGGAGGGCTGAGGATCCTGTACGGTCTCTTGGGTATTGGCTCGACAGTGTCCGGCTCCTTCCATGCCCTGGTAGTTATGAGGTCCACCAGGGGATCGGCGGGAGGGGACACCCAAGAGGTAGATGGGCCTGTGTCAAACTCCTCCAGAAACACAGACTCATCCGAGGAAGGTTTTTGGGCTGACCACCCCCCTCTAATGCGCAACATTTCCATAATGTCTCCAAAGGAAACGTCTTCAGGGGGGTGACCTTGGGGAACCTTCCCCTTCCTCTAAGTCTGTGTCTTCTGTCAGGGACTCGAGTGAGTCCAAATGCCTCCTCTTGTACTTTCGTTTGTGAGGGACCTCCTCGGGGGGGGGCTCTCCGAAGAGGGCTCACCAACAATGTCCTGTTCTTCTACAGGAACCATCTGGGATGTAGGCGCAGGCTGTCCCTGGGGCCGGATGATGAAAGACAGACCCGTCTGAGAGGGAATGGTGGGTGGATCTGTACCAAGAACCTGGGGCCTCGAATCCCTCGAAAGGACCCTCTCCACGACGTTGAATGCCAAGGGTGAACTGCTCTCCCTAGGATCCGAAAGCAGTCCCCTCGGATCCGGCGTGCGGATCGGAGCCGGAGATGACCCGATCAGATCCGAAAGAGTAGTGCACTCCGACCACAACGGAGCCGAAGGCCCACTGACCCCTACGGATCCGACGCTCAACTCACGGCCCCGATAGCTTGGATCCAAAACAGGATCCGACAGACTTGAGGGTACAGTCAGCGCCAAAGTAGGAAACACTGCTGGCGCCATTACCCCGGCTCCAAAGCTAGTCGGATCCAACAGCTCCGAACCCCAATAGCGGGACGGAGAAGGAGCAATGGGGGTGAAAAAAGGGGTTGAGCTCCCAGGGGGGAGGCAAGAGCACTAACATCTGCAGCTGGGCCTGAAGAAATCGACTCATCATCCGGTCCATGTCTGCGTCGGATAGACTCCTAGTTGACCTGGATGAGGCTGCCGAGGCCAGCCGGGAAGGCCGCCTTGATGACCTCGAAGGTGACCGGGTCTCCGGCTCCGGGGAGAAATGTGGAGAACAAAGCCGGGAGAGGGAAGACCTGGAGACCTTAAGGGGAGAGGCAAGCTGCTTAGACGGCGGGGCCAATGGAGCTGACTCGGCCACCTCTTGTGGCTATGATGCCTATCTCTCTCTTGCTCCTTGTCCTTCCTATCTTTCTTTCTGCTGACCCTTTCCTCCTGGGCTGAAGAGGGAGGTTGAGTCCCAGCCAGGGGAGTGGGAGCGGTAGGGGAACAGCCGCAGCCGTGGCTGGCGGCACAGAGGGGGAGGAGGACGAAGTGGAATCAGGGGGCAAAAGGCCCGCAAGGATTAGCTTTGTCTTCCTATCCCTCAAAGCCCTGGGGTTGAAGGCTGCACAAATAGTGCAGCACGAAGAAAGATGGTCAACACCCAGGCAAATAACGCACCAAGTGTGGCCATCCACTGGGGACAGCTTATGGTCACACTCGGAGCATTTAGAAAATAAGAAGTTATGTACTCACCATAACGTTCCATCTGAGTAGGTATCTTCATTTGTCTGTAACCTTTGGGATACGGATCCAATCTTGGATCTGAGCCGGCAACTTCTACCACAGCATAGATCCGAGCTCCTAGCTCCTCCCTTTACCCATAATCCCCTGTCAACCCTGACTGACCTCAGATCAAGTTTGCCCGATATAACAACTGTTACTGTGCCTAAGAAAGATCCTAAACAGAATCATATAGGTCAGGGAGAAGGAGGGGGGGATGGTTGCAGACAAATGAAGATACCTACTCAGATGGAACGTTATGGTGAGTACATAACTTCTTAATCTGAAGTAGGCACTTCATTTGTCAGCAACCTTTGGGACAGAGTCCCCAGCTACCTGAATCCTGGGTGGCCGTTATGGAAGAATATTCCGGAGCACTGCAGAGCCAAAGGACACCCTACCTCTGGAGACAACATCCAGTTTGTAATGGCTGATAAAGGTATGAGATGAAGCCCAAGTGGCTGTGGAACAAATATCATCCAAAGGGACCCTAGATCTAAAAGCCGCCGAAGTAGCGACGGCCCTAGTAGAATGAGCGCAGACTCCCTGAGGTGCAGGCTTTCCAGAACTCTGATATGCCAAGAGGATACAACTAGCTATCCACCGTGACAGGGTAACTTTAGAAACTGACTTGCCTAAATTGGTTTTGGCAAAGGAGACAAACAACTGGTCAGATTGCCTATGACCAGCAGTTCGATGAATATAAAAGCGTAATTGTCTGTGCACATCCAAAGAATGCAGTTTGTACTCTCCTTTGATCTGATAGCTGGGAAAGAACACGGGAAGATTAATAGATTGATTAATATTAGCTTCCGAAGATACCTTAGGCAGAAAGGACGGATTGATCCTGAGGTAAACTCTATCCTGATGGAAGGCCAAATACGGCGGTTTAACACAGAGAGCCTGAAGCTCAGAGACCCTTTTAGCTGAAGTAATGGCCACCGGGAAGGCCGTCTTCCAAGAGAGGTATTTAAGATCAACCATAGCCGCCGGCTCGAAAGGGGGGCGTGTCAAGGTCTGTAGAACCAAAGATAAATCCCATGGGGGTACTACCTCCCTGACCGGAGGTCTGAGAAGGAAGGTACCCTTGAGGAAAGCTTTACAGAGCTTGGAGCTAATTAGAGGGCCCGATTCATACCCTACATGATAATGCGAAATCGCTGCTAGTTGTACCTTGACTGTAGAGCAGCTAGCCCCCTGATGAAAAAGGGTAGTTAGAAAATCCAAAACCGACGTAAGAGGTGCCGTGAAAGGATCTAAGTGATGGTGCTCCGCCCAGATGGAGAAATGTTTCCACTTACTCCGAAAGACCCTTCTGGTGGACGGTTTGTGTGCTGCTACTAGGATGGCTTTGACTGGTGAGGAGATTCCGGGAGTCCTTATCAGGAGTGGAACTGGAGCAACCAAGCCGTCAGCTTGAGGTTGACCAGGTTGGGGGTCGGAAGACCCAGAGGGTGAGTAATGAGATCCGGGAGGGGATCCAGAATCCAGGGTGGATGAATCAGATGAGACCACAGGTACGGGAACCACGTTTGACGAGGCCAGAATGGGGCAATGAGGATCATTTTGCTCCCCAACCGACTGGCTTTCTGTAAGACTTTCAGCAACATGGGCAATGGAGGGTAAGCGTAAAGGAGACCGGGAGGCCAAGCATGTACTAGAGAGTCTCTCGGGGACTCCCCCTGAGGGGGGATTAGAGCGAAGTAACTGTTGCATTTGGTATTTGAAGGAGAGGCAAAAAGATCGCAACAGGGTTTCCCCCATTGGGCAAATATTTGCTTTGCTACTAAAGGATTGAGAGACCATTCGTATGGGGTCAGAATCGAATGACTGAGCCTGTCTGCTAGGATGTTGAACCGTCCCAGAATGTGCATTGCAATGAGAAAGCGGTTGGTGGATATCGCCCATTCCCACACTCTCATGGCCTCGCGACAAAGAGGATAAGACCTGGTTCCCCCCTGTTTGTTGATGTACCAGACAACTGACATGTTGTCCGTTTGTACCGCAATCGTCCAAATCGGAAGAAGGCTGTGAAGTGCCTGCAATGTCAAAAGCACCGCCCTCATCTCTAGGACATTGATATGCAAGGAGGTCTCTATGTCATTCCACGTGCCTTGGACCGTGCTGCCTGAATAGTGCCCCCCCACCCCAGGCGAGAGGCATCTGTGGTCACTGTGGTGATGGGGGGAGGCATCGAGAATGGTCGTCCCGTGTGAAGGCTCGGGGACTGGAGCCACCACACAAGCAACCCTCTGCAAGCCCTGTTTAGGGGAATGGGATTTGACAGGGGGTTGCGAGACAGGGACCATTGCACCTGGAGGGTCCACTGCAGGACCCTCATATTTAGACGGGCTAAGGGCAGCAGAGAATTTGCTGCCGCCATGGACCCTAGAGCCCTCAGGATCAATTCTGCCGGTGGAGCAGGAAGTTGGAGAATGGCCAACATGCAACCTCAGGTTCTGAAGCCGATCGGGAGTCAGGAAAGCAAGCATTAATCTGGAATCCAATCTCGCCCCTATGAAATCTATTACCTGTGTAGGAGCCAGAGAGGATTTGGCCATGTTGACAGTCAACCCTAGGCGTGGAGCAAGATTGAGGAAGTAATCCCTGCCTGAACAGAGCAGATGCCTTGTTGGGGCGATGAGGAGCCAGTCGTCCAGGTACGGAAAGACCTGAATTCCCTGAAGCCTCAGGTGGGCCGCTATAACCGCCAAGACTTTGGTGAACACCCTGGGGGCTGAGGTGAGACCGAAGGGGAGGGCCCTGAACTAAAAGTGACTGGCTCCCAACCGGAAGCGGAGGAACCCCCTGGAGCATCTGTCCATAAGAATGTGATAGTACGCATCCTTGAGGTCTATCGAGCACATCCAGTCGTTCTCCTGTAACAGGGGGAGAATAGATTGTAGCGTGACCATCCAGAACTTTTCTTTGGGTACTGCCAGGTTCAAGAGAGAGAGGTCAAGGATGGACCTCAAGTCCCCTGTCTTTTTTGGCACCAGAAGGAACCTAGAGTAAAACCCTGATCCGAGCTGATCTGGGGGGATGGGTTGGATGGCTCTTTTTTGTAAAAGCTGCTGAATTTCTGCAGCAGCCGCCTCCCTCTGATCGGGTGGTACGTCAGGGAGGCTTCTGGTTTTGGGGGTTACAATAAAGGGAATTTGGTAACCTCTGGATATGATGCGAAGCACCCAGCGATCTGTTGTTATGGACTCCCACATTGCTAGGTGCCTCGAAAGATGCCCCCCGACTGCCTCCAGAATGGAGCAGCCAGGCAACCCCTCAGGGGTTCTGCGTGGGCCTCTCAGAGAAGGGTTCTCTGGACCCAAAATTTCTGGGACCCCCTCTGCCTCTAGGGCGGCATCCTCCCTGTCCTCCTCTGTCATGAGAGGACTGGTTGTCTGGAGCAGACTGGGACTGATGCGATTTCCGGAACCACATCTTCTTCTGACCCTTTTGGTTCTTAGAAAAGGACCTCTGGGGAGCAGAGAAGAGGACTCCGATGGCAGACAATGTCTTCCCGTGTTTCTTGCTCTGGACTAAAGTGTCGCGAACAGTTTTGCCAAACAGTGCATAACCATCAAAGGGGGCATTCGCGAATGACGCCTTAAAAGGTTCCGAGAAGTCACAATGTCGGAGCCAGGCTTGGCACCTCATTACCAGGCCGGCTCCGCCAGCTTTAGCGGCTCCTTCCATGGCGTGAGACAAGAGCTGCATAGAGGTGTTAGAAACGGAACATAGAGTGGACATTCGGGAGGAGTACAGCTGCTTGTCCCCTTCCGACATGGACTCTGGGGGGGGAGGCAGTGTATTCTTTTATTAGATCTCACTGCATCTGGATGACGTGTGCCATATAGTTCAGCGCCCTCATGGAGAAGGTTGCTGAACTGAAGGCCCGCTTCCCAAGGCGGTCCATCGCCCGAGACTCCTTGCTCGGTGGGTGGACCGCGGAGCTCTCCTGAGCCAACTCCCTCTTGGTGGCTGCCGCCACCAACATGGCATCCATGGGGGGACCTCTGCTTCAGTGGGTTCTTTCTGCAGGGGGACTCAGGATCCTATCTGGGCACTTGGGGACTGGCTCTACAGTGTCCGGCTCCTTCCTAGCCCTGGTGGAGATAAGGTCCACCAGGGGGTCGATGGGAGGGGACACCCAAGAGGTAGATGGCCCTGCTTTGAACGCCTCTAGGAATATGGACTCATCGGAGGAAGCCTTGGGGGCAGACCACCCTCCCCTAATCCTGAGCATTTCCATGATGTCTCCAAAGGAGACATCCTCGGGGGGTGACCTTGGGGAGCCTTCCCCTTCATCTAAGTCTGTATCTTCCGTAAAGGACTCGGAGGAGTCCACGTGCTGCCTCTTACACTTAGCCTTGTGAGGAACCTCCTCGGGGGGGCTGTCCGAGGAAGTCTCACCAGCAATGTCATGTTCCAAAGGAACACCCAGAGGCGCTGAAGCAGGCTGCCCTGAAGGCCGGGTGATGGGAACCTGAACCAGCTGAGAGGGAGTGCAGGGGGGAGCCGAAGCCAGGACCGGAGGCCCAGATGCACTCAACAGTGCCCTCTCCACCACAGCGAAAGCCGAGGGGGAGCCACCCTCGATAGGATCCGAGAGTCGACTCCCACTCGGATCCAAAGTGGGGACCGGACCCAGGGCCGAGACCATCGGATCAGAAGGACCCATGTGCTCCGACCAGGACGGAGCCGAAGTCACACCGAATTCCTCGGATCCGAAGCTCAGTCCACGGCTCCGAGAGGTCGGATCCGACAAGCTCGAGGGACCAGTCGGAGCCGAAGTACCCAATACTGTTGGCTCCGACCCACCCCCAGATCCAACGCGGCTCGGCTCTGAATGCTCCGAACCCTGAAAGCGGGTCGGAGAAGGAGCGATTGGAGCAAAAAATGGAGTTGAGCCCCCCTGGAGGGGGGGAGGCAAGAGCACTCCCATCTGCAGCTGGGCCTGGATGAACCTCCTCAGCATCCAGTCCATGTCTGCATCTGACATGCTAAAAGTGGACCTCGAAGAGGCCACCGAGGCAGACCTAGAGTGCCGCCTCGATGACCTCGATGGGGACCAGGTCCCCTCCTCCTCGGTTCCCGGTGAGAAGCAAGGGGACTGGAGCCATGGAGGAGGCAATCCAGAAGCTCTGAAGGGAGAAGCTCGTTTGGCGGGCGGGGCCGAGGAGGAGTCCTCGGCCTGCCGCTTATGGTGCCTCTCTCTCCGTTTGGCTTTCCCGGACTCCCTCTCCTCTGGAGCCAAAGCGGGAGGTTGATTCCCGACCGGAGGGAGGGTGGCAGGGGTGGCTGCCACCGAGGGCTGGGTAGCGGCCACAGAAGCACCGGAGGCCGGAGCCGAATCCGGGGGAAAAAGGCCCGCCAGAATCAGCTTCGACCCCCGGTCCTTAAGTGCCCTGGGGTTGAACGCCGCACAAATCGCGCATCCCGAGGAGAGGCCTAACGCACCGGGTGTGGCCATCTGCCGATGAAAGCTTATGGCCACACTCGGTGCACTTTGAAAAGATGGCTTTAGGGGCCTCCGACATAGTAGCACAGAAACACACTCAATAGGCCCCTACACACACCACAAACACACACTATGACCAGCGAGGGCAGGGAGGTAAAATAACCAGAAATTAAATTAAATTAAATTAAATTGAGAGAGATAAAGGGCTATGGGGTACCTAAACACTCGCTCTCACTCACACGAAGAAAAGGGGGATAAAAATAGAATTTTTTTCTCACAAATCCACTAAGTAGCAGGAGCTCGAAAATCCAGCTTGTAGCTTGAAGCGCGGCAAACTAGATCTGAGGTCAGTCAGGGTTGGCAGGGGTTATGGGTAAAGGGAGGAGCTAGGAGCTCGGATCTATGCTGTGGTAGAAGTTGCCGGCTCGGATCCGAGATCGGATCCCTATCCCAAAGGTTGCCGACAAATGAAGTGCCTACTTCAGATCATAGCTTTTGGGCCTTCAGACATTTTGAAGAAAAAGAAAAGAACAGACCCACATGGACAAACCTTCACACACAGAGAGAGGGGGAGGGGGAATTAACTTTTAACTAGACTAAGAAACTTTAAACTACCCAAAAGGTGCTAAGGGAGAGAAGAGAACCACACACACAAAGTTCTAGAAAATTTTTTGACAGAAGAAAAGTGTAAAAAACTTTAAACTCACAACACCCACGCTAGGAGCTCATTCTAAGATGCTTAAAGAAGCCGCGGCAAACGAGATCTGGGGACTAGAGGGAGGTAGCAGGGTATTATGGGTAGGGGAGGAGCTTGGAGCTCGGATCTTTGGCTAGGAAAGCTGCCGGCTCGGATCCGAATCGGATCCGATACCCACAGGTTGCTGATCAAATGAAGTTAACTACTTCAGAGCTTATATTATTACGCATAAGGCAGAAACCCACCACAAGACTACGTACAAAACAATCAGAAATAATAAAAACTTCAATCCTACTAACTTCCTAAACGAACTTAAATTGGTCAACTGGTCAAACCTAAAAAAGTCTGCCACTAGATGAAGTTGTAACTTTCTTTAACAATAAATTCCTGAGCATCCTTGACTCTCATACTCCTGCACATACTATAAAGACTAAATCTAATATGGCTCCATGGCTCACAAAGGAAACTAAAATAAAAATCAAACTTAGAAATATAGCCTGGACCAAATGGCGAGCAACTAAAGCCCCTCTTGAGCAAGTGAGATATCGTCAACCTAGAAATGATACAAAAAAATCATTTTGCTAGACAAAAAAAAAAAAAAAAAACTACTACCAGAACCACCAATTTAAACATCAAAACAATCCCCAAAAGTTTTGGGCAGGTATTAACTGACTTCTTCATCTAGGACAATCTACTACCCCAAGCCCATCAAGCTACACCCATATATCCCCAGAAACTATTTCACTGAAACTATTCAGTACTTAGCTAACCAACTTACTCCCACCCACTCTAACTCTACCACTAACACACCCACTTTTTATCCCCCCCTTTCACTTCCAACCTGTCTCTACCACTTTTATCCTATCCCTTATCAGAAAACTAAACCAACCACCCTTTCTGCTGACCTCCTTCCTGCAGAGTACCTACAAAAAGCTGCCAGCGCCATAGCATTCCCCATCTCTATCCTAATCTATAGAACACTAACTGATGGAACTATCTCCTCAATCTGGAAAATATCCCATGTTATCCAACTCCACAAAGGTCAAAGTTCAACAGAACTGTCCAACTACAGACCCATTGGCGGTATCTCACCAATAGCCAAATTAATGGAGAAGTGCATTTATAAGTAGCTTATGGACTATCTCATTCAGAATGGTCTGCTTGCCAACTATCAGCATGGCTTTAGGCCACATCACAGCACCACCTCCGCCCTTCTTTCTTTTACAAATAGCATATTCTAAAATAGGAACAACAACAGGTTATCTTCAGTCCTATTTCTAGACCTGTAAGTCCAAAAACACAGAAACTGTCCACCAACTGCCGAAAGCAACACTTTATTAGAAAAATCCAAAAACGTAAACGCTTTATAAATCCACTATGCGTTTTCGTCCACATAAACACATGAGACTTCATCAGACAAACAAATCCTAAAAAGTTGCTCCTTAAATACTTCAATATAGTTACAAACAACCAATAAAAAATCATTACATCATGTCCTCATTAAAACCAAAAAGGCTCATTACAAACAGAGTATAATCTAGGTAAAATCATTAAACCTACTTCCATTCTTACTAAAACCCTATTTAGTCTATCTTTGAATCATATATTCATAGTTAATATAACATAAAAGCATTACAATAAATAGATAAATACATTAAAATTCATAGTGTCAATTGATAAATTCATTCATATATAAGGAACTAAGAATATCTTTGTCTAAATAGCACCATCTACTGTCCTTGGGGAACTATTACTATACCATCTAAATTCTAGCTGCTCTCAATTTTAACACAGAAGTTAATGAGACATGCTCATTTAGCCCTGGGATATTTGTTGCTTCTAATAATATTTGCCACCATAATTCCTTGAATTCTAACCATTCCTCCCAAAGACCTCCTCTTATTTCCTTCTTAACCTGCTCAAGCACAAAAAAAGAAAACTTGGAATCCTTACATGTTTGTGTGTGCTTATATAGAGCATTTGTTTCTTTTTTCCTGGATATCTCATAGATGTGTTCATAAATTCTTTTTTTCAACGCTCTTTCTGTTTTTCCTACGTAGTATGAGTTGCATTGTGAACATATGGCCAAGTATACCACTCCCTGGGTCTCACAATTGTAGTATCCTGTACTATTAATGTTAAAGTCCCTGGCTGTTAAAAATATCTCAGTGTTGTTACTGACATATTGACACTGATTGCAGTGTCCACACTGATATGTTCCATTCCTTCTGTTAGATGTACCTACTTCATTAAATATTTTTTTACTACTATTCAATTTGTTATATTCCAACAACCTTTTTATACTTCTACCATTTTTATAAACTATTTTGGGAGTGTCTTTTTTAATATTCACAAAATCAGTGAACGAGATGAAATTGTCCCATTCCCTCTGAAAAATCTTTTTCACCTTAAGATTAAATAAGTTAAACTCCATTACCAAAGCCGATTTGTATTCAGACTCCCCTTTATAACTACTTTTATTAATATCAACCAATAATTCTGCATTGTCCAATGGGTTGGTATTAATCATCACTGTACCCTTTATTGGCTTGAATTTGGTTAATCTATTCTGTTCCACCTCTTTTCTAATATTAGAAATAAACTCTGGTGGGTAACCCCTAGCCAGAAACATCCCCTCCAAAGTGTTGCATTCCTTAAGGAAATCTTCATTCCTACTAGTCATGCGACACCCCCTCACAAATTGTCCCTTGACAATATTCTTTTTACAGTGTGGGGGGTGTGCACTAGTGAAATGCAAAAATGAATTACAAAAAGTGCTTTTTCTGAAAACTTTAGTTTCTAAATCCATGTTGTTCATATTTTTGTATACTTCCACATCCAAATATTGTAATCTATCACTGGACATGGTGTATGTGAACTTTAAAAACTTAGTGGTGTTCTGAATATAATTAAAAAATTCCATAAATTTATCACCACCTCCTGTCCAGAAGATCACAATATCGTCCAAAAATCGCCTGTAAAGGGACCAATATTGTTTATACGTAGAGTTAAGAACAAAATTTGATTCCCATGCTGCTAACACAATGTTAGCGTAAGTGGGTGCGCACGCCGCACCCATTGCTACGCCACTTATTTGTTGATAATATTCTCCGTTAAATAAAATAAAATTGTACTTCAGTACTGCATCAACTAATTCCACAACTGCTGTTTTTTCTGAATGTGTGAGTTTATTATCCAGAAAAACCATGTCTTCAAACCACCTCATCCCCTCGTGATGGGGTATACATGTAAATAAATCAATAACATCTATTGTAACAAAAATGAGATCATTGGTCAACAAATCAGGATTAATATTCCTCAACAGATCCTAGGAGTCTTTTAGTATGTGTTTGTTAGTATTACAAATATGTTTAGTCATTGTATCCACATATTTAGCCAAGGGAAGGGTTTTAGAACCGTCAGCTGCTACTATTGGTCTTAATGGGGGGTCACAAACATTCTTGTGTACCTTCGGTATACCAAAGATAATAGGTATCCTGGGTTTAGGTACATAAAAAAATTGATGCAACTTAACATCAATAGTGCCCTCCAAAAGCATGTTGTCAAGTATAGTATCTATCTTTTGATATGCCAAATATACCTCGTTCAGGGAGACTATTCTATATTTGCTATCATCACCAAGTATATTATTCATTTTACCTTCGTAAATAATATTCTCCATTATTACCACCCCTCCTCCCTTGTCCGGCTTCATAATTCTTATTTGATTATTATACCTTAAATCATTTAAAGTCTTAGATTCTTCTTCCGTAATGTTATATTCTTTTGTATTATGTTTAAATTCATCTCTAATTTTCTTTTCTAGAATTGAATCTAAGTTCTTTATTTGAGGATGATAGGGTGGATTGAATGTACTTTTTCTTTTAAGTATAAGATGTTGAGAATCAGGGTCACATACCTTAGGAGGTAATGTGATTTGCAAATTAATCTTCCTTAGAAACAGCTTCATATCTATTATTGTTTGAACCAGATCACTTTTAGTATTAGGAATGAATTCAAAACCTTTGCTAAGAACATCAAAATGTATTTTATTAATGGAAATATCACTAAAGTTATATATGGAAAAATTCCTACGTGTGTAGGTTGTCCCTGTTTGTAAAATCCCATAATCCAACACCGGATGTACTGTGAACATTGGAATAGGGGTCCTATTCTGAGTAGGAATAACAGTCTGAATAGGGGTAATTGTAGGGGTGGGGGTAGGGGTGTATATAATCCTATCTAATACCTCCCTCTCCCCCTTCTCCCTCCCCTCTGCTGAAAATTTTGAAAACGTTTATTACCACCATATTGTTGGGCCTCATTCATCAAGGGTGGGAACTCAGTGTCGTAATCTCCCCTATGGTATTCCTCACCAGAAGTTGTTCTCAAATTGTTTTTAACATTTTCCATATTAAACCTAATTCTATTATTGTGTTCTAGACCTGTCGAATGCCTTTGATATGGTCAACCACAAATTACTCATTCATTCCCTAAAATCCATCTCCCTAGATAACCATGCTATTCAGTGGTTCATATCCTATCTGAATGGCAGACAACAGGCTGTATTATGGCAGGGCAAACTGTCCACACTGCTACCTCTCACCCTTGGTGTCCCTCAGGGCTCTATTCTAGGTCCTCTACTCTTTTCTATCTTCACTAACAATCTTCATACTGCCATCCCTGATGCAACCTGCATTCAATATGCAGACAATTCTACCCTGATCTGTACGGCCTCCTCTCCTTTAGATATGCAAACCATAACAGAAAACACATTTAACACAGTTGAAAATTGGCTCTCTAATCACTGTCTGTTGTTAAATCGGAACAAAACTAAATTGCTCTTCTTTACCCCCCACCAGTAGATCCACATTTTCCTTCTCCATAACATCCAACAACGGTACCTCTAGCTCTTCAGATGACCATACTAACCTTTTAGGAGTAATAGTGGACAACAATCTCAAATTTGATCTACATATCAATAAAACTATAAAAACCATTAATAAGAAGCTTGGCTCATTATATCGAAGCAAACCTTTTCTAACTCCATTAGCTGGGACTGCAACTGCCTGCTCACACCTACTCTCTACCCGTCCATATGCCTCCCCCATACTCTCCAATTTGAGCAAAACTGAACTTAGTAAGCTCTCTCACTGTTACCACCATATTGCCAGATTTGCCATAGGCTCAACATATAGGACACATCACTGTCAAAACCTCAGTCTTCTCGGGTGGCTAGAACTGCCTAGCCTACTTCTGTTCAATCAGCTTATAGTAGCACACAAAATTCTGTACCACCCTGAAAATACTCTGGCACTCAAAAATATCATACAGCCATACAGTAATTCAAGGCTATTATGATCATCCAATAAACTGTTGGTCCAAACCCACAAAGCCATTAACTCAGCCGGTGACTCCCTGTTTGCCAACACCATTGGTAAAACTTGGAATTCACTTCCATCTAACCCTACCCTCAGACCTTCTTTAAGTCTCTTCAAAAAAAGCCTCAAACAGTATTTTAAAATGCACTGGCTTTGTCCCTGTACTAACCCTGATTAATCACTACGTATTCAATGCCTTATTTAAATTAATATTGTACGCATCTCTTGCTCATAATAGCTTGCTGCTATCTGTGTTATCTGGAGCTTTTCTCCCCGGGCCCCCACTGAAAATGGACATGTATCCAGTCGGACTATCCCGGTCAACAAATGTAAAATAAATAAATAAATAAATTCTCATGGCCTCTCGACATAACGGGTAGGACCAGAACACTGAAATGTTGTCGGACTGGATAGCAATTGTTCCTGATGGGGGGGCAGAGTGGAATGCTTGCAATGCTAGAAGCACTGTCCTCAATTCTAGAACATTGATATCCAAGTTGGCCTCCATGGTCTTACCCTGAAAATGCCCCCCCACCCTATCAAGGAAGCGTCCGTGGTCAATGTGGCCTTGGGTAGGGATGGAGAGAAAGGGTGACTCCATAAGTCTTTTTCTGGCTTCATCCACCAAGTTAAATCTTGTTTGCATCACTTTATTATGTGGATCTGAAAGGACATAGGATGGTGCAAAGGGGACCACTGTGTTAGCAGAAGTAATTGAAGAAGTCTCATGTGTAGCCTCATTAGGGGAACTACTTTAATTGATGCTGCCATTGATCCTAAAAGTTGGAGGATGGCCCGAGTTGAAACCTTGTCTTGAGAGAGTATCACCCAGAGTTGGGACCTCAGTCTTTCTAATCTCTGATCTGGTAGGGCAACAAGGCAAGATTGGGTATCAAAAGTTGCTCCTATAAATTCTAAGGTTTGAGAAGGAGTCAACTTGCATTTCTCCCTGTTTATAGAGATTCCTATGTATTTTTCTAGTTTCAGAGTGCAGTTTAAGGCTGTAACCAGTAGACACTTGGTGGGGGTGGTAAGGAGCCAATAGTCTAAGTACGGAAACACTTGGAATCCTTGTAGTCTCAAGTGAGCTGTTACCACTGCCATGCATTTGGTGAACACTCTGGGGGGCTGTAGAGAGTCCAAAGGGCAGTGTCTGGAATTGGTAATGATTGGCTCTCAGTCGGAAGCAAAGAAATCTTCTGGAGCGTTTGTCCATTTTTATGTGATAATATGCATCCTGAAGATCTATTGAGCACATCCAATCGTCTTTCACCAGGAAGGGTAGGATAGACTGAACTGTGACCATCCGGAATTTTATTTGGTTGACAAATTTGTTCAGAATGCTGAGATCCAAAATTGGTCTCCAGTCCCCTGTCTTTTTTGGCACTAAAAAGAACCTTGAATAAAATCTGGATCCTATTTGGTCTGTTGGGACTACTTAGATGACTCTTTTTTGAGACAGCTTTCATATTTCTTGAGCTGCTGCTTCCCTTTGACTGGGTGGAACATCGGGAATGTGCCTTAATGGCTTTGGACAAATGTTGAAGGGTACGTGATAACCTCTGGCTGTTATATTCTGCACCCAAGAATCTATGGTTATTGTTTGGCAGGCAGGGTGGTGCAAAGAGAAACATTCCCCCGACTGCTTCCAGAGGAACGCAATCGGGCCGCTCTTCAGGAGTGCTGGTAGGGCTATCCATAGAAAAAATCTCTGTACCACTGGTTACGCAGACCCCCCTCTGCTTCTGGAAAGGCGTCTTCCCGATGAGCTACCCCGTCTGCCCCGGGGAGTAAACCTGCCACGTGTGTCACAGAAAGGACCCTGGGATTTCTTATGCCACATCTTTCCACTCCTCTGATACTTAGAGTAGGATCATTGAGGGGGTAGAAAAATGTATGCCCATGGCAGACAGGGTCTTGCCATCCTTTTCAGACCTGGCTAATGTGTCTTTCACTTTTGGGCCAAAAAGGGCGGAAGGTTCCATTGGAGCATTAAGAAAGAAAGACTTAAAAGGGTTCACAAAGGCATATCCAGGCATGATGTCTCATGACAATGCCTGAACCTGCAGCTCTAGCCACCCCTTTGGTAGCGTGAGAGACTGACTGCATGGACGAATTGAATACAGATTCCAGGGTCGCAGGCTGTGAGGCAACTTTGATCTGTACCTTGTCAGAAACTGCTCCTGCTAAGGTTCCAGAGACTTCTGAGATTAGGTTGCACTGAAGCCTAGTAAAGTGTGCCAAGTAATTCAAGGACTGAATGGCAAAGGTCGATGAGGCAAACACTCGCTTCCCTAACCTGTTCACTGCCCAAGACTTCCAGTTTGGGGATAGACAGTCTGTCTCTCCTCTGCGAGCTCTTTCCTGGTGACCACCACCACCAACATAGCATCTACTGGTAGGCCTTTGGACCAGTGTGGACTTCCTTCAGGAGGGGACAAAATTTTGTCTGGTCTCCAGGGATTAGTTCGAATGTATTAGGACTCTTCCATGCATGCTGCACAACAAGGTGGACCAGTTCGTCTGCAGGCGGCATCACCCAAGAAGAAGAGGGTCGAGCATGAAAAGCCTGGAACAATACAGACTCCTCAGAGGAAGAGTTGGTGGCTTTCAGTCTCCATGCTGTTTTAAAATTTCCAGTATGTCTCCAAAAGACCCCTTCCCTTCACTGTAGTTCATATCTTCAGTGAGGAACTCTTTGGGGGACTCCACATGCTTCCTCTTGCATGATCTCTCACGTGGCACCTCTTCAGCCGGGGCTTCTGACGAGGACTCCGAAGAGAGGGCACCCTGTGTTAAGGTATCTTGAGGCTCTTCTGCTTGATGTCCCGATGTGGTGGCCTGTGTCAGCTGCGGTTCAGAGGGAGGACATATCTGGTATTCTGATGCTGATGGTTTGCCTGCAGAGGCATGGGCCCTCTCCATCTCTTGGAAAGCTAGCCCGCCTGAAGAGGGATGGGAGCCCAGAACCGAGAAGGACAACCTTGGAACCAGGGTCACACCTCGCCCCAACAGGCCCACTCCCAAGGATGGAGCCCCAAAAGGACTTGGTATTGCCAAGACTCCCAGAACCATAGTAGACGATGCCATAGAAAAAAACAGCGCCTTACTAGGGGTCATGGTGCCTGCAGTTCAGTCACAATCCTGAGAATGGCTCAGCTCTGAGTAAGCTGAAGACCAAAATGTCGGCTCCGGAACCACGGTGAGGTCCACCAGTGGAACCGAAAAAGTGGGAACTGAAATAAGCATTGGTGCTGAGTGCTTTAATACCTACAAGGAGGAGAAAAATTCCCAACTCCAGTTGGGAGGAAAGTTCTAGAAGGTATTGAAATCCCTCTGGCCATTAGCAACTGATCCACAAGACGCACCACGTCCAATTCCAAGAGACTCCTGGAAGATTGGGTTAATATCCCCGAAGGAGAATTGGGCCATTCCAAAAAAAGGCTACATTGTTGCCCAAAGAATGGACCTGCTGTGGGAAAGTATCGGGTCTGAGGAACATGCTCTCCTATCGGCACCGTGGTCTCAAGATGAGTAACATGTATAGGGAGGGGGGAAGTGACCGGTGCTGGATTTACTATTGTTGGTGCCGAATAGGATGGAGCTGAAGTACTAGTTGAAGGCATAGTCAAGTGCAGTAGATATTATCGGTGTCATGGCTGGTGCCGGTGTTACAGAAGATGGCACCGAAATGGATACATGCGGCTTCAGAACCGAGGATGACACTGTGGAGGGCAGTTGAGGCCCCGGAGCCAAAGTCGTTGGTGCCAATTTAGGAATTTTTGGCTTGGGTTCAGACTTTCCATCACCAGAATGAGGTGAAGAAGGGAAAGAGTGACTTATTTTTTTGTGTTCTTTCTTTGGAGGGGGTGAGACCTCCGACCCAGAAATAGCCTCTGAAAAAGGTGTTTTTAACAGGCCTTTAAGAATTTATTTGTTTTTCCTCTCGTTTAGGGTATGAGAACTGAACCCTTTACAAATATCACAATGTGGTTGAACAGAGAGATGCTTAACACCCAGACAATAGACACAAGATACATGGGAGTCCGAATTAGGCATTTTGCGACCGCATTGGTCATATTGCTTGAATCCTGTTGTGCCTTTCTTCTCAGACATGGCGTGAACAACTTAAGCAAATTGTTTATCCAATATTAATAAGATACAACACAAATACAACACAAAATACAAACTGTAAATAGAAAGACAGATAGAAAAGCATTTTTTTCTTTTTTGAGGAAGGCAAGGAAGAATACCAACAATGGTATGTAGACTACCTCAAGAGGTAAGGGGGGAAAAAGTAGAGAGGGAGAAGAAAGGCCTTTCCCAACGATGGTACTAAGATTACCAAGTTGATAAGGAGGTAAGAAGAAGGAAATTCACTCAATAGGGGTAAAAGTTTAGCGACTAATACGAGAAGGGTTTACAAAAGTGAAAGAGAGAAATTCTGTGGAAAAAGGAAGTTTCAGAATAATAATTTTTATAGTACATAGCTGAGAGCTGGCTTGACACATCTTGATACATAAACGAGATCTTAGATAACAGGGAGAGGGGCACTATGGATAAAGCTTAGCTTGAGAGTTTTTTGGCTGGCACGAGCTTGTTATAAGGCTGACTCAGTTCTGAGGACAGAACCGACACCCCATTAGTTTAGATATTTTTGTAGGTATTTTGAGTTTTGATTATTTTTAAGTAGACCTATATATGTGTGGGTGGTGTGTGTGTGTGTGTGTGTGTGTGTGTGTGTGTGTGTGTGTGTGTGTGTGTGTGTGTGTGTGTGTGTATGTGTGTGTGTGTGTGTGTGTGTGTGTGTGTGTGTGTGTGTGTGTGTGTGTGTGTATATATATATATATATATATATATATATATATATATATATATTCACATGTCTACATTTCTTTACTGGAACAGTCCGACTGAACAGGCTGTCCATTTTCAATAGAGGCCTGGGGAGAAAAGCTCCAGTATGATCAATACTAGTATTCATTTATAACACACAAACACACACACACACATATATTTATTTATATATATATATATATATATATATATATATATATATATATATATATATATATATAATATTTTTTTTCCCCTGTGCATATCCACATATCCGTATGTGTGTAGCTAGTACTTCCATTCCACTTTTTCTGTATAATCTAAGCAAACATACAGGAAATATGCAGACTCCACACAGAATGCAATACAGCTGTGTATTAAGAAATGGACTAACTCTTTGACCACTGTGGTTTGATCAGCATAATTTAGAAACAGTTGATTAATAAAGCAGCCTAGAAGTGCTACTAAATAATGTCCATTCAGATTTTTTGATGGGTATTACTATTAAAGAGTAAACGCAGCACTAAATCATGAGTATAATAAATTGCCACCACTTGGTTTTGGCCTTGATCTTTGAGAGATATTCATGCTCATAACAGTGATATGGGGCAATAATACATGAACTGCATACATTTCAAGTTAGGTACTCACTGTAACTATGCATCTGTGTTGTCTATTTTCATTCTTCCTCAACATATGGGTCTCGACTCTAAACCTTGGATCCAACTCAGCCAATCTTCAGATTCTTGGACCTGACTCTTGAGCTCCTCCCTTTACCCACAATGTTCTTTCCTTGCCATATTACCTCAGATCGAGTTTGCTGCTGCTAAATATGTCAGAGGGCATAAATACATATAATGATAATATTTACCAGGCTGTGGATGGTAAATCATTACTGGGACTAATCAGAAATTCCTTAAGATTCCAAGAGCAGAATAAGTTATTTCTTACACTTATTTCATTCAATGAATTATTTCATTCTGTAATGCTTATAATTGCGCTATACAGTTAATCTACTACATTTTGCACAGTTATAACACTTTTTTTACTGTTTCACTGCATTTATGTACTGTTTTATACTGTTTTAACTGTATTTTTCATTGCTAAATACAGTTTCATTATTCTAATTGCATGTTTACTGAATTACTTAACTGTTAACTGCTTTTTCATACTTAGAGTTTTATTTTCTGTTCTGAGTGCTCTATCTGTGCTTTTCTGTGCATTTTTTGAGGTTTCTGTGTTCTAGGCAGGTATCATATAATTGATTTGTTTGCAGTTAAAAGCATTCTCTAGAGTCTCCTTGCTTCTTTATCTGTTTAAAACTTTCATTTAGTGGCTACAGCTAGTAGATGTAATAGTTTACCACCCACCCCCTCTCTATTGTTGTCTTGTTCTTATAATTGGTGGCTTTGCAGCTGTCAGCCCATACTGTATATTTGATTTGGGATACACCTCCCAGTTTAGTGTCATTACTTCATTCTACCTAATAGAGAGAGAACATTTGTGAAGGCCAACCCACTTAGATTCTTAACCTTGAATTATCTTCTGTTCCAGCGTTCTCCTTTTCCACTTTACTAAAAACAATTTTAAGCTTGTTTCCCCCCTTTCCTGTAACTAGTATAGTCCAGATACAGATTTGCTGTATCCAGGACTGTTTGTAAGCTCCTGAGCCCCCCAAGCCTGTCTGTGTTGGAGGGAAGCCTGCTAGCTTATCAGTTGGAGTGGTAAGCATTAGGTAACCTAGCTACCACATAAGGAGTGTTTTTTGGCCCAGAAATTGGCCGTTTCGGCAATTTTTCCATCTCTCTCAACTTTCTGATTTAAAAGCAAGCATTTGCACTTGTTTCCTGTAAGTAGTCTAGTCCAGATACAGATTTGCTGTATTTAGGCAGTTTTTCCATCTCTCTCAACTTTCCTGTTTGAAAGACCACATTTGTGCGTGTTTCCCACCTTTCCTGTAACTAGTCTAGTCAACATACGGACTTGCTGTATCCAGGACTGTTTATAAGCTTCTGAGTGGTGCCAGAGTCTGCTCTTCAATTTTTCCCTTAGATCTACTAGCCCTCTCCTCTCCTGCACTTATACTAGCTTATTAGTCTAGCACTTTACCAGACTTCTTGTAGCACTTATTGTAGCACACAAAATAGCTACCAGCACTAAACGTTCTACAAGGAAACAGATCCAGTACTTATTATCAATGTCCATACCTCCAGGCATGTTTAAAGGTCAGTTCCCTGTGCTTTCTCCTATTAACCTGGTGAACTTGGGCATCCTGAGGCAATGTAGCAGCTGCCTCATGTACACCGACAACCCTCTCCTCTTACCTTCCAACACTCAGACTTGCGAGAGATGCACTTATATATCCAAACTGGAAGCCACGCTCTCTCCAGCCAAGACAGGAATAGCTAGTCAAGAGGAGAAGGTCAACACTTGCACCACACCACATGAAACACAGAGCCTTCCAGAACACACACCAGGACTGCTTTCACATAAAAACACAAACCACACACCCACCTTCGTGGAGGCTCCAATAAAAATCTACCCAAGCAGTAGAGATCTCCAAGGTAGAAATGCACTCGACCACCACAACACAACACTAATCACAAGACACATAACTCTCCTAAACAGTGTGCTACTCAACCAAATCCCCTAAGGCAAAACAGCATGCCCAACACATTAGTCATAGGTGCCTCGATAGTGAGGCACACTGATGTCCCACTCACTAGGTTGAATAAGGAGAAAGTAACAGTGATCTACCTATCAGGTGCCAGGATCCACCACATAATGCATGCACTCAAGTCTCTCAACAACAGGTACAAATATGATTCTGTCATTGTACATGTGGGTGTGAATGACCTGAGACGTACCTCCCTGAACTACATGAAAAGAGACATGGAGGAGCTCTCGGATTATGTAGCCCAGGCAGGTATGACCCTAGGCCTAAGCAGCATCCTACCATCACCCAAAAAGTGCAGTGTCATCCCCTTTGGTAATAACTCTGTACCCTTGAACTACCACATAGGCAGCAATCTACTTAACACTGAATGCGTGATAAGAGAACTTGGGACCCAGGTGGACAGTAGTCTCTCCTTTGATAGTCACATTGCAACAGTAGTCAGGAAGTCCTTCTACGTGGTACACCTCATCATAAAAGGATTCTCATCCAGGAAAAAAGAGGTCATTGTTCACTTCTACTTGTCACTCATTAGACCCATTATAGAGTACTATGCCCTTTTTGGAATGTACCTCACAAGACATCTGCAGCAGCTGGAAAGGCCACAGAAGTACCTCACAAAGAGGGTTACTGGCCTCAAACAAATGCCCTACACTGACCACCTCAAAAAACTCCAGCTTTACTCCGTAGCATATAGCCTACTCCAAGGCGATCTCTGCCTAACATATAAAGCTATATCAAACCCAGAGCTGTTGGACATGCTCCACATAAATAAATCCCAATCCCTCTGAGCTACACGCTCTAGAGACCTAAACCTTGTCACCACAACAAACAGGACACACTGGAGGGACAGATTCCTGTCCCAGTGACTTCCTATACTCTGGAACAAGCTACCCATCTATGTCAAGCAAAGTTCTTCATTAGCACTCTTCAAGAAAAATCTTGATGAGTGGATAGGAAATAGGAAATACACCCCGGGGATCACTTCTGTGTCTCTGCTGGACAGGGGCACAGGAAAATAACTTTCTTGGGTGGCGTAAGCTATGATACCTTGCTGGCTAGGCTTACGTAGGCCCTTGGGCCAATAGCCTAGTACCTACCTATGAATCTATAAACAGTACAAGCAGAAAATGATTGAGTTCAACAATTGGCTAAGTTTCTGGTGTCATTCTGAGGGGATCCAGTATCTGTCTGCCTGGGATGAATTGACTGACAGACCTCAATGCTTTGCCAGAGATGGCCTGCATTTGTCAGCCCTGGGCTTCCGGATACTGGCCAAGGCTCTTGCCACACCTATAGTGCTTTTTTTAGGCAGTGTTCCAAAGACCAAATTACCACCATAACAGCTACTAACAAATGCAATCTGAGGGTCATGTTGCAAAATGCTAGAAGTCTAAATCTCAAAAGGCACTCACTCGAGGCACTCCTTAAAATGGAGAACATCGACATTTGTGCCGTAACAAAGACCTAGTTCAAGGCAGCAGAAAGCACCTCTACACTACCAGGCTATAACTCATTCCACACCTTTCAGCCCCAGAACTTGGACCGAAGATGCAAAGGCAGTGGTCTTCCATATTTATAAAGGATGCGCACACCTCCAGACTGGTAACCCAACATAACGCATCAGACATGCTTCAGGTGCAGCTAACATTTGGTAAGACAGCGATTCAGGTCCTAGCCTGCAATAGGTCCCCAACCATGTCCCAAGACTCGCACTCCATGTTCCTAAGCACCCTGGAGAATATTAGGGTCCAACCTAACACTGTCTTACTAGGTGACTTCAACTACGCCTCCATTAACTGAGTAAACTACTCATGTACCAATACACTTGCCCAACATTTCCTGGAGTTCATTAATTCCAATGCTCTGGACCAGCTCGTTTTTACCCCCACTAGAGGTAGCAACATCCTTGAACTGGTCATTACTAACATGGGCGACTGTTACTCTACACCAATAGTCAGCTCCTCCCTGGTTAGATCTGACCACAGACTAATCACCTTGGAAATCCACAACCCCCCCCCCCCTCAAAGGTAACCACCATGGAAAACTTCTCCAAAGCTAACTTTGGGCTCCTATAAATTGAGGTGGCTAACTTCACGGCACCCATAAAAATGGAGAATAGTTGCATGACCACAGAATCACACACCAATGCACTGTACAAACATGTTCACAAATGCATGGATCTCGCTATACCCAAGAGAACCAAGATGCTCTCTTCAAAAAAAAGGAAGCCAATTTGGTGGTCCCCTGTCATAAACAAACTCTACAACAGAAGGAGGAAACTGATGCGGAATAAGGTGAAGTCCCAAGACTGGAAAAACTCCCTCATTAGCCTCAACAAAAAGTTGAGATCCCTCACCAAATCTTCTAAAGCTAGCTATGAAAAAAGAATAGCAGCAGATAGTAAAGACAACCACAAGGCCTTCTACAGTTATGTAAAGGATCTCCATGGCAATACCCAGATTTGCTCTGAGCTACTGTACAATAATACCTCCTATACTGAGTCAACAGATATTGCCAGTATACTGGCCGACAGACTCAGTGCCAACTTAACCCCCCCCCCAAAGAACCAATCACAATTCCAGTAGATTGCCAGGCACTCCGTATTACTGCTGCGCAAATTAAACCACCACTATCCAAGGCCAAGAATACAGCTTCTATGAGACCTGACAATATCCCTGGCTGTGTTCTACATGAACTACAGAGTGAACTGGCACCTCACCTGTGTACCCTGTTCAGTCACAGCCTCACATCAGGCTTTGTCCCTACCGAATGGCGCACCGCTACAGTCATCCCTCTCCACAAAGGAGGAGCGACTACAGACCCTGAGAACTATTGCCCCATTAGCCTGACGAGTCTGATATGCAAAGCTATGGAACACATCATCATGGACCTAATAAACAAGGATATAGGGATTCTCCAAACTCTGGATCCCACGCACTTTTGTTTTGTGAAGGGTAGATCGTGCCTGCTCAACTTGGTTGACTTCTCTGAGTCAGTCACCAGAGTTGTGGATGAAGGCAAGGTGGTTCATACAGCCTACCTTGATCTGGCCAAGGCCTTTGATACCATTCCCCACTCAGGAATCATAGAAAAACTCACTAAGCTAGGCATTAACCCCTATATCACTAGGTGGGTTGCAAACTGGCTCACAGATAGAACCCAAGTCAAGCTGCCGAATAGTCATGAGTGGAGTCCCACAGGGTTCAGTCCTGGGTCCTCTCCTGTTTGGTATCTACTTCTCTGAACTCCAGGCCAACACAAAGGGATTCTGGCTGACAAAGTTCACAGACGATTGCAAGTTGGGAGCTATTACTAACTCCCCAAGTGATGTTGACATCCTACAGAATGGCTTGAGACCAAAGACTGGTGTTAGAACCATGGCCTTAAGCTCAATGCCAAAAAATGTGCTGTCATCCCCTTTGGGAAAAACCTGGTTCCCATGAATTACCACATTGATAGTAGTCCACTGAACACAGAAGGCATTATAAGAGATTTGGGAACACAGGTTGGCAGCAACCTCTCTTTTGATCACCACATTGCCACTATGATTAGAAAGTCCTTCTATGTGGCACATCTCATTACTAAGGGTTTTGCATCCGGGAAGAAAGAGTTCATTGTCTCCCTCTACTCTTTCCTCATTAGGCCAATCATCGAGTACAATGCCCCATTTGGCATGTACCTCACTAGACACCTGCAACAACTGGAGAGCCTGCAAAAGTACCTCAAAGAGGATCCTAGGCCTTAAACACTTGCCCTCTATGGACAGACCAAAAAACTTCAACTATTCTCTGTCTCATATCGCCTACTTAGAGGCAGTCTCTGCTTGACCTACAAAGCCATCTCTGACCCAGCTCTGTTAGAAATGCTACATCTAAAGAAATCCCAATCCCTCCGCACCACACGCACCAGAGACCTCAACCTCATTAGCACAATTAAAAGAACATGCTGGAGGGACAGGTTCATAACCCAGAGACTGCCCATGCTATGGAACAGACTTTCCGTACATGTCAAGTAGAGCACCTCGCTGACCCTCTTCAAGAGAAATCTTGATGATTGGACGGGAAACAGAAAATTCACCCAGGAGATAACTCCAGTGGCTCAAGTCGACAGAGGCACTGGGAACTAAGGTCGGGTGGCATTATGCCAGGATAATCCTATGGCTAGGCTTGTAAAGGCCCAAGGGCCATTAGCCTAGTACACACTCATGAACCTATGAAGAAGCAGGATAGAGACAGAGTAGTGGCTCAAACTGGGAACAATGGTTCACGCATACTTCACCAGGTCACTCCCAAAAGGATAAGGACAGGGGGAAGGAGGGTGGGCAGTTGACAAAGAATGAAAATGAATAACACAGATGTGTAGTTATGATGAGTACATAACCTAAATATCTGATGTTGTCATTTTCATTCATTTCTCAGTGTATTGGACAGATTTCCCAGCTACAATAATCTTGGCTGGCATTCATGGAAGGATATATTACAAAGAACTGGAGAGCCAAAGGCAGCTCTGTTCCTGGATATGATGTTATCAACTTGTAATGAGCAATACATGTATGGGAAATGGACCAACTGGCTACACCAGAAATGTCATCAGCTGAAGCTCTGGCCCAAACAGCAGATGATGTAGCCATGGATCTAGTGGAGTGAGCTTTTGGAGATTTAGGTAAGGACAAATCTGTTATAGAATATACAAAGGAAATGAAATATGTTATTCACTTAGTTAAGGTAACTTTAGATACTGGTCTTCTCAATTTGCTTCTAGCCAAGGAAACAAACAGTTGTTCAGTTTTCTGAAATTCTTTTGTTCTATGGAGGTAAAAACGAAGTTGTCTATGTACACCTAAAAGATGTAGCATATACTCTCCCTTACTGTCAAATTTGGAAAGAATACTGACAAACTGATTACTTGATTCATGTTTGACTCAGAAACAACTTTTGGCAATAAGGAAGGATTTGTACATAATGTCACTCTGTCTTTCTTAAATATCAAATAAGGCAGTCTTGAAGAAAGTACATGGAGTTCAGAAACTTACCTTGCTGACATAATGGCAACAAGAAAAACTGTTCCAAGAGAGAAGTTTCAGATCTGATTCAGATGAAGGTTCAAAGGAGGACTGAGTTAAACTTTATAAAAGAATAGTAAGATCCCAGGGAGGAATATGATCTCTTATTGGCGGTCTAAGCAGAAGAATACCCTTCAAAACAGCCTTACATATTTTAGAAGAAGCTAGGGGTAAGACATTATACCTTATATGGTAATTAGAGATGACTGCAAGCTGGACTTTTACAGTGGAGAAACTTGCGTTGTCCTGAAAAACTGAAGCCCGAAAATCCAAAATAGCAGGAACTGGAGTGGTGAAAACACCCAGTTTTCTTTGTTCTACTGAAAATGAAAATCTCTTCCATTTATTCTTGCAAATGTTTCTGGCAGAAGGTTTTTAACATGAGGACTACATCTACCGAAGTGGGGAGGAAAGCCTGGACTGTCAAGCCATCATTGGAATTGAAGAAACCATGTGGTTAACTTGACACCTTGAATGTCTGGATGAATCATTCCTGATTGGTATGACAGGCGATCTGGACTGGGGCCCAGTGTCCAAAGCAGATATAGAAGATAAGACCATAGGAATGGGAACCACACCTGCCGAGGCCAGAAGGGTGCAATGAGGATTACCTTGCTCATCAACCACTGTGCCTTCTGAAGAAATGTGGGTATTATGGGAAGGGGAAGATAAGCATAGAGGAAACTAGAGGGCCAGATGTGGACTAGAGAATATCTATTTCTACTACCCCTGAGGGGGAAATTAGGGCAAATAACCTGTTGCACTTGTTGAGGGCAGAGGCAAAGAAATTGAAGCAAGTTTGGCCCCAGCAATGAAAAATCATTTCTGTCACCACAGGACTTTCAGACCACTCGTGTGGCATCAGGATGGATCTGTTGTGCTTGTTGGCTAAGACGTTGGATTTCTCTGGAATGTACATTGCTACAAGAAAGCAGTTGGAGGAGATAGCCCACTGCCAGATTCTCGCTGCTTCTCGACAATGGGAATAAGATTTGGTCCCCCCTGTTTGTTGACATACCAAGCCACTGACATACTGTTTGTCTGGATAGTAATCATTCCTACAGGGAGAGAGTTCTGAAAGGCCTATAATGCTAATAGGACCACTGACATCTGTAAGACACCGATATGCAAATTGGTCTCTTCTGGGGATCACGTACCCTGACCAATCGATCCTGAGAAACACCTCCCAGGGGTCCTGGGGGGGACTGGGAGGCATCCGTGGTCAGCAAGGCCTTTGACAGAGGGAAGATAAATGGGCATCCATGACAAAGCTCATTGGACTGGATCCATCAAAGCAGGGAATACTTGCAGGCTCATGAAATCTTTATAGGATACTTCAACTTGTGTTGAAGCATCCACCATTGTACTGACAGAGTCCATTGGAGAATCCTCATGTGAAAGCATGCCATGGGTAATAGGGTGATTGCTGTAGCCATCAAACCTAAGGTTTGATGAACCAGTCTTGCAGAAGGATGGGCATAGTCTAGAATCCATCTGATGTGCAATCTTAGGGACTGAATTCTGCTTTGAGGTAAGAATGCAAACTGTTTAACCGTGTCCAGGTGAGCTCCTATAAACTCCAAGACTTGAACCAGCTGAAGTTGGGACTTTGAAGGATTTACTGTGATACCTGGGAATGGGCACAACTGGAGTAAGTAATCCTTGGCCCTCTCCAGGAAGTGCTTGGTTGGTGTGGAGAAGAGCTAATCATCTAAATAAGGAAACACTTTGAATCCATGCAGTCTGAGATGAGCTCCCACCATTCCCATGCATTTGGTAAACACCCAGGGGGCTGTGGTGAGATCAAAGGGCAAGGGCTCTAAACTGGTAATGATTGGTGGCTTCCAGCCAAAAGCAAAGATATCTTTGGAGCACATGTTTAGTTTGATTTGATAGTAGGAATCTTGAAGATCTAAAGAGCACATCTAGCTGTCCTTCTGTAGAAGAGGCAGAATGGACTGAACAGTGACCCTCTGGAACTTGGATTTCTTTATAAGTTGAGTTAGATGACTGAGATCCAGAAGAGATCTCAGGTCCCCTGATTACTTTGGCATTAAAAAGAACCTTGAGTAAATTCTGGATCCCGCTTGGTCTGGTGAGAACATTTGGATGACTCTGTTTTCAAGCAGCATTTGGATTTCTAATGCTGCTAACTCCCTTTGACTGGGTGGAACATTGGGGAAATGTCTCTTTTTTGTGAGGGTTTTGTGAAAAGGGAATGAAGTATACTCTGGCTATGATCCTTTGCACCACAGAATCTCTTGTGATGGCTGTCCAGGAGTTTGGGTGCAAGGAAAAGCACCCTCCGACTGCCTCCATAGAAGAACAGTTGGGCAACCTTTCAGGAGCGCTGAAAGGGCCTGCCCGAGAAAGAATCTTGAGACCCTTTTTTCTGCAGACCACCTCTGCTGCATGGATGGTGTCTTCCATTATTATTTCCCCCTCTGCCTATGGGAGAAAACTCCCCACGTGAGTCTTGAAAAGGTCCTTGAGATTTCGAAATCACATTTTCTTACCACCATGCTGATTCTTAGTGAAAGGTCGATGCGGGATAGAGAAATAGATTCCAACAGCAGACAAGGTCTTTCCATCTTTCTCACTGCAGGAAATTAGAAGTTATGTACTCACCATAACGTTCCATCTGAGTAGGTGTATTCATTTGTCTGCAACCTGTGGGTTATGGATCCGATATCGGATCCGAACCGGCATGGTTTTCCAGCTATGGATCCAAGCTCTCAGCTCCTCCCCTCACCCATAATGCCCTGCTCTACCCTCATGACCTCAGATCGAGTTTGCCAAAGCAACAATACCCTAAAAAGGGTAACAAAGAATATGCAGGAAACTGAAAGGCCAGGGGGATAGGAGGGCGGGATGGTTGCAGACAAATGAATACACCTACTCAGATGGAACGTTATGGTGAGTACATAACTTCTAAATCTGAAGTAGGATATTCATTGTCTGCAACCTGTGGGACAGAGTCCCCAGCTACCTGAATCTTGGGCGGCCATCATGGAAGGATATTCCGGAGCACCGCGGAGCCAAAGGATGCTCTACCCCTAGATGCAAGATCCAACTTATAGTGGGAAATAAATGTATGAGATGAAGCCCACGTGGCTGCTGCACAAATATCATCTAGAGGAATCCTAGCCTTGAAGGCTGCCGAGGTAGATACTGACCGGGTTGAATGGGCATGAACATCCCCCGGTGCGGGCCTTCCTGACGCTTGATAAGCCAATAAAATGCACTGGGAAATCCAGCGGGACAGAGAAACTTTAGAAATTGGCTTGCCCAAACTGAATTTTGCAAAGGAAATAAACAGCTGGTCGGATTGCCTATGACCAGCTGTCCTGTTGAGATAAAATCTAAGTTGCCTGTGAACATCTAGTGAGTGTAGCTTATATTCACCTTTGTTTTCATACTTAGGGAAGAAAACAGGGAGGTTAATGGATTGATTGATGTTTGCTTCAGAAGCGATTTTAGGAAGGAAGGACGGGTTGGTCCTGAGGGAGACACGGTCCGGATGAAATACCAAGTAAGGAGGTTTAGCTGATAAAGCTTGAAGTTCAGAAACTCTCTTGGCTGATGTAATGGCTACCAAAAGGCTGTCTTGTAGGACAAAAATTTGAGATCCACCGTGGCAGCGGGCTCGAAAGGGGGAGCGGTCAAGGCCTGTAGGACCAAAGAAAGGTCCCAAGGAGGAACTGCTTGTTTTATAGGGGGCCTGAGAAGGAAAGTACCTTTAAGAAATGTTTTACACAATTTGGCTGACATAAGAGGATTAGAATCTTGACCAATGTGATAGTGAGAAATTGCCGCCAGTTGAACTTTGACTGTGGAACTGCTGGCACCATCATTAAAGAGAGGTTAGAAAATCAAGCACTACAGGGAGAGGAACCGTAAAGGGATTTAGGCCTTGCCGCTCCGCCCACACAGAGAAACGTTTCCATTTGCTTGATAAACCTTTCTAGTGGATGGTTTATGAGCCGCCACCAAAATAGCCTTTACCGGTGAAGAAATACCGGGAGTCCTTATCAAGAGTGGAACTGGAGCAGCCAAGCGGTCAGCTTCAGGTTGTCCAGGTTCGGAGGAGGAATGCAGGATGGATGGGATATCAGATCCGGGATGGGATCTAGAATCCAAGGAGGATTCACCGAGTGAGACCTTAGGAAGGGAAACCAGATCTGTCGAGGCCAGAATGGAGCAATGAGAATCATTCTGCAACCCACCCGAGAAGCTTTCTGAAGAACTTGCAGCATCAGAGGCAAGGGTGGATAGGCATACAGAAGACCGGGTGGCCAAGCATGCACCAGAGCGTCTCTTGGGGTACCTCCGGGAGGAGGTATTAGAGCGAAAAAACTGTCGCACTTGGTGTTTGAGGGAGAAGCAAAAAGATCGCATGAAGGGGTTCCCCACCGTGCGAATATGCATTCCGCTACTTGACAATTGAGAGACCACTCGTAAGGGGTCAGAATGGTGCGACTGAGCTTGTCCGCTAGGATGTTGGACCGAGCCGGAATGTGCGTTGCTATGAGAAAGCGATTGGTGGAGATTGCCCATTCCCAAACTCTCATGGCCTCTCGACAAAGAGGGTAAGACCTTGTTCCCCCTTGCTTGTTGATGTACCAGACAACAGACATATTGTCCGATTGAATCGCAATTGTTCCCAAGGGAAGAAAGTCCTGAAGTGCTAGCAACGCTAAGAGCACTGCTCTCATCTCTAGAACATTGATATGCAGTAAGGTCTCTGAATCGTTCCACGTGCCTTGGACTGTCCGGCCATAAAGTGCCCCCACCCGAGGCGGAGGCGTCCGTGGTCACCGTGGCGAGAGGGGGAGAAGCACAAAATGGGCGACCCTCGTGGAGATCCGGGGAGTGGAGCCACCACAAGAGGGACCGCTTGCAAGCCTTGCTGATCGCTATGGGATGATGCATGGGGAGAGCAAGGTATGACCACTGTACTAAGGCGTCCACTGTAGAATGCGCATATTGAGCCTGGCAAGAGGAAGAAGTGCTATAGCCGAAGCCATGGACCCTAGAGCCCTCAGGACCAACTCCGCTGGAACAGAATTTGAATGGAGAATGGCCCGCACCTGGAGCTGCAGATTTAGAACTCTGTCCGCAGTGAGAAAGGCTCAGTAAACTCCTTGTGTCTAGTCTGGCCCCTATGAAATCTAAGAGCTGTGTGGGCGCCAGGTTGGACTTTTTTGTATTTATTGTGATGCCCAGAAATGGAGCAAGATGGAGAAAGGAGTCTCGGACCAAGAGAAGTAGATGCCTTGTTGGGGCGGTAAGGAGCCAGTCGTCCAGGTAGGGAAAGACCTGCACCGCCTGAAGCCTCAGGTGGGCCGCTACCACTGCTAGTACTTAGGTAAACACCCTGGGGGCTGTGGTGAGACCAAAGGGAAGGACCCGAACTGGTAGTGACTGGCTCCCAGCCGAGGCGGAGAAACCTCCTGGGCGCCTGTCCATCAGGATGTGGTAGTACGCGTCCTTGAGATCTATCGAGCACATCCAGTGATCTTCTCCCAGAAGGGGGAGAATAGATTGCAGAGTGACCATTCGGAATTTTTCTTTGGGGACTGCCAGATTCAAGAGAGAGGTCTAGGATTGGTCTTAGTTCCCCGTCTTTTTGGCACTAAAAGAATCTGGAGTAGAACCCTGATCCGATCTGGTCTGGGGAACGGGCTGGATGGCTCTTTTCTTTAGCAGATGGCCAATTTCTGCCAAAGCGGCCTCCGTTGACCGGGTGGGACGTCTGGGAGGACTTTAACTTTGGAAGGTGAAGGAAAGGAATGCGATATCCCTGGATATGATTTGGAGAACCCAGCGGTCCGATGTTATGGACTCCCATGCCGCTAGGTGCCCCGAACGTCCCCGACTGCCTCCAGAGTAGAGCAGTCGGGCAACCCTCAGGGTTGCTGCGGGCCGTTCAGAGAAAGGCTCCCTGGACCCGAAGTTTCTGGGAGCCCCTCTGCCTCTAGGCCGGCGTCCTCCCTGTCCTCCTCTGCCACGTAAGGACTGGTTGTCCGGAGCAGGGTGGGAGTGCTGCGACTTCGGGAACGACATCTTCTTCTGACGCTTTTGGTTCCTAGAATAGGGCCTCTGGGGTGCAGAGAAGCGGATTCCGACGGCAGACAGCGTCTTCCGTCCTTCTCGCTCTGGGTCAACGTCGCGAGCGGTCTTGCCAAACAGAGCAGAACCATCAAAGGGGCGTTCAAACGACGCCTGGAAGGGCTCAGAAAAATCGCAGTGGCGGAGCCAGGCCTGGCGTCTAGTGGCCAGTCCTGTCCCCGCAGCTCTAGCGGCGCCCTCCGTTGCATGGGAGAGTAGCCGCATAGAAGTATTTGTAACTGACCTAAGAGTGGCCATTTTGGTGGAGTGCAGAACTCTGTCCTCCTCCGAAATGGACTCAGGGGGGGATGCAGCGTATTCCTTAATAAGATCTCGCTGCATCCGAATAACATGTGCCAAATAGTTCAGCGCCCTTACCGAGAAGGTCCGCGAACTGACCATCTGCTTCCCCAAGCGGTCCATCATCCGAGACTCCTTGCTCGGTGGGTAAACAGAGGGACTCCCCTGAGCGAGTCCCCACTTTGTGTGCGCCGCCAACAACATGGCATCTACAGGAGGCCCCTTACTCCAATGGGTCCAGTCGGAAGGCGGACTAAGGATCCTATCCGGTCTTTTGGGAATTGGCTCCACGGTGTCCGGTTCCTTCCACGCCCTGGTGGTAATAAGGTCCACCAGGGGGTCGGCAGGGGGGGACACCCAAGAGGTAGACGGGCCCGTTTCAAATGCCTCCAAGAACACGGACTCGTCCGAGGAAGACTTGGGGGCAGACCACCCCCCCCTAATACGGAGCATTTCCATGATGTCTCCAAAGGAGACATCCTCGGGGGGTGACCGTGGGGAGCCTTCCCCTTCCTCCAAGTCCGTGTCTTCTGTGAGAGACTCGGGGGAGTCAATGTGCCTCCTTTTGCACGTATGCTTGCGAGGGGCCTCCTCTGGGGGGCTGTCAGAGGAGTCCTCGCAAGCAGCAATTTGCTCCATAGGAGCAACTTGGGGCACAGAAGCGGGCTGTCCCAGGGGCCGGATGGTGGGGGCCTGGCCGAGTGCAGAGGAGCGCTGGACGGAGCCGAAGCAAGTGCCGGGGTCCGGAGACCCTCAACAGAGCCCTCTCCACTACATCGAAGGCGAAGGAGCCGACCTCGACCAAAGGATCCGACAATCGGCTCCCCTCGGATCCGAAGAGTGGATCGGAGCCGGCGCCGAAGCACTCGGATCCGAAGGGACAGTGCGCTCCGACACAGACGGCGCCGAAGGAGCACTGATCCCCCCGGATCCGAAGCTCGGATCCAGGCTCCGAGAGATCGGGTCCGACGCACTCGAGGGCAGGGTCGGGTCCGAAGTACCAAGTACTATCGGCTCCGACCTTCCCCCGGCTCCGAAGCTGCTCGGCTCCAGTTGCTCCGAACCCGGATAGCGGGTCGGAGAAGGAGCAATAGGCTTAAAAAAGGGTGTTGAGCTCCCCGGAGGAGGCAAAGCACTCCCATCTGCATCTGGGCCTGGATGAACCTTCTCATCATCCGGTCCAGATCAGCATCAGAAAGGCTATGGGTAGATCTCGAAGAGGCTACCGAGGTAGGCCTGGAGTGCCTCCTCGATAGCCTCGACGGAGATCGGGTCTCCTCCTCCTCAGGACCCGGTGAGAAGCACACAGGGGACCGGAGCCGAGAAGGAGGAGACCGAACCGACGGAGCCGGGAGAAGCCGCTTGGCTGGCGGGGCGAAACAGAGGTCTCGGCCCGCCGCTTGTGCTTCTCCCTCCGATCCTTTAGCAGCATCCCTCTCCTCTCCAGAAGCGGGAGTTTGAGTCCCAGGAGCAGGAGGGGGTGCCACAGGGGGAACAACTGCAGGTACAGTAGTCCCCGAAGGAGCGGAGGCGGAGCCGAGTCCGGCGGTAAAAGACCCGCCAAGACCAGCTTGGACCTCCGCTCCTCAGTGCCCTGGGGTTGAACCCTGCACAAATGGAACAACCAGATGTGAGGTGTTCAACCCCAAGACACTAACACACCGAGTGTGGCCATCAGCCGGTGAGAGCTTATGGCCACACTCGAGCATTCAATATAGATTTAGGCTGGTCAGCCATAATCTATAATACCTAAAGTTACAGAAAGTAACTTAAACAACAAAAAACACACAGGCCTACACACACACTCTACGCAACAGCGAGGGGAGGAATAAAAATTATTTACTTTAACTTAAAATAAACTCAAAATAGTCTATATTAAAGGGAAACCTAATACTTTCACACAAATTTAGTCAAAGAATGAAAAAATTTTCTATTTTCAAACAAGAAAAGAGTTCACTTAGCTGAGAGCTATGTACCCACATCCAGTTACCAGCGCGGCAAACAAGATCTGAGGTCATGAGGGTAGAGCAGGGCATTATGGGTGAGGGGAGGAGCTGAGAGCTTGGATCCATAGCTGGAAAACCATGCCGGTTCGGATCCGATATCGGATCCATAACCCACAGGTTGCAGACAAATGAATATCCTACTTCAGATGTGTATATTTAACTGTGGGCCCAAACAGGAAAGATCCATCAAAAGGGGCATTGATGAAAGAGGATTTAAAAGGCTCCGCAAAATCACACAGTCACATGACCAATTGGATATAGATTGTAGGGTGGGCAGTTGGGAGGAATACGTTTTCTCTTCCACTGGCGACATGGACCTTGGGGTAGACTTAGAGAGTTCCTTGACCAAGTACATCTGTAATCTAGTAAAATGTGCCAGGTAGTTGAGCAAATGTAAGGCAAAAGTCACTGAGCCATAAAAATGCTTTCCAAACCTGTCCAATGCCCTAGACTCCCTGTTAGGGGGATGGACAAAGGAACTCTGTTTGGCTAGTTCATTTTTGGAGGCTGCCGCCACAATCACAGCATCTACAGGAATACCCTTACTCCAGTACTGCCTCTGCCTGTCTTTGGGGGCTCCTAAAATCTTGTCCAGAGGACAGGGGGGTAGGCTCCATGGAATCCAGTTCTTTCCATGTTAAACTGGAGATAAGGTCAATAAAGTCATCTGCCGGGGGGGGTAACTCAAAGCGTAGATGGGCTAGACCCAAAGGCTTCCAGGAACACTGGCTCCTCCTGGGTAAGGCCTTGGGGAGGACCAGCCACCTTTATGATGCAGGATCTCTAAAATATCTCAGAAGGAGACATCCTCAGGTGAGGATCTAGGGGGACCCTTCCCCTCATCAAAAATCAGTGTCCTCAGTTAAAGATACCTGGGGAGAATCTAAGTGACTTATCTTGCACTTTCACTTCCTGTGTATCTGTTCAGTGGGATTTTCTGGGAGGTATCGAAAGAGATGGGGAGCTCCTGAACAAGAACTGTCTGGAAGCTCTTACGGGCTGTCCCTATGGAGAAGAGTGATGAGACTTAGAGCTCAACTCCATTGTGGGAAACGGGTATAGGATCTGAAGAATTGACAGAAGAAGACTCCCTGGAGTGGGAGAACACCTTTTTCACTACCTCAAAGGGAGAGTGTCCAGAACAGGCAGAAACCAACCTCACTGGAGCTGAAGCTCTCAGGTCAGCCAGTTCCCAACCTCTTCTGGATCTCTCCTCTGAGGAGAGGATCGGACCTGAGCTGTCCAGCACTGAAGCTCCAAGGGGAAGTGATGATTCCAAAAACCTCAGAGTTGAAGTCAACCCCCTGGATCTAGTGCCAACACTTCGGCTTCAAGACTCATTCTGCTCGGTTGTGATTGGCGCCAAACGGGTCAGGGATAAAGTCAGACCTGAAGAACAGGGTGGTATCCTCGGATCCAACACTTCAACTCTAGGTGCTCTCACATCTGATGACTCTGAAAATATCAGTTGGATCGGAAATGGAGTTGCAATGAGGTGAGAAGGTCTGTGAAAGGCTCATGGATCTAATAGGAAAAGGAGCTGGAAACACCCCCATCTGGATTTGTTTGTCATCACCCTGTCCACATCTACCTCAGAATCACTACAGGAAGATCTGAGTAAAGAAGTTGTGGAAGGACAGGATGACTTCATATGAGTATCCTGGAGAAATGGAGACCTAAGTATGAGAGAAACCGGCTCCAGAGAAAATCTCAGGCCCTGGATCTGAGAAGACCTGAACACAGTGGTTGTCAAATCTGAAGGTGTTGGATCTGACACTTTTGGGAACTTTGGAGGGCAGCTGTTCACCTGGAGCAGGAGTAGAGGACTGCTTCAGAGGCCATTTCCTGTGTTCCTTCGTCTCCAGTGACTTATGCATTTTAGCTGGGGTTTGAGCCCCAGAAGTAGAAGCATCAGAGGAGGAAGAAGCTGGGCCTTTCAGGATGAGCTTATTCCGCCTGTCACTAATCACCCATGAATTAAAGCCCACACAGTTCTCATACGAAACTTGTTAAGTGAAAATGCCCTAAACAATAGACACACTCCCTGTGGGCATCAGAACTGGGTATCTTATCCTCACAGGAAGTGCTCTTCTTAAATCCAGTTGGCTTATCAGCCACACCAACAACCCAAACCAACAAAACAAGAAATGAAGGAAGAAGAAAGAAACTCTACCATAAGTTTCTTTTTGTTTGTTTGTTTTAAACAAAGAAAGTTTTTTTTTTTTGAGAAGTAAAGATAAAGAAAAGGTTTAACTAGTGGAAGGGAAGAATACCAAAAGGTAGAGAGAAGGCCTATAACTAACAATGGTACAAAGAAATTACCAAAATGGACAAACCAAGGGTAGGAAGAGTAAAGGAAGGAAGGCTAAATAGAACTGTATATATATACATATATATATATATATATATATATATATATATATATATATATTATATATATATATATATATATATATATATATACATACAGAGAGAGAGAAAGATATACACACTCACACACACACACACACACACACACACACACACACACATATATATATATATATATATATATATATATATATATATATATATATATATATGGATTCAGGCACCTAGGCGGTGCGACATCCACCTGTGAGATAGCTGGATGTGGACACATGGCAGGATGACAAATTAGCTGCAGTGACAAATGACTGTGGACAATTCCCTGTTAGAATTGAGGAAACCCCTACACCCTAACCACAGGTGGCACATACAAACCCCCACAGTGATACACTGTACACCCCCTTAGAAGCCACCATGTGCAACTGTCAGTGGAACATGTGGCTGGCATGGCATGCCACGTGGGCATGAAAGTGGTACTATGTAACCCGTGTGCTGTGGGCAAAGCCTTTATTAATTGAATATGCAATGTGATGTGTGTAGTGCTTGGTGCGTACTAAACTCAAATAGTATCACAACTTGTACAAATGTGCCACAGCACGGAGAAAATCCTGCACATCACTGTAGTCACACTTATGTTGTAAGATGTGCTTTAGGCGATGCTCCCTTACTACAATAGCCTTCCTACGTGGTGTTACAGGCATCCCCCCCAGAAGAGATTCACGTCGGGTATCAGTCAGGTTCTGCTCCTGCTGCAGAACACACAAAAGGTCGGCTAGCTGTACAGTAGGGCGTCCCAGTAATACCTTCAGCCGATGATGCCACGCCTCCACTTGGTTGTTAGTCCACAGGAAGTCCATTTCTGACGCATCAGACACATTCCAAAACCGCAAAGGGTATGATGATGGCATTCATTTCTGTGCTGAACAGCGGGATGCATACTTGCGCGGTTGGCCTCGTACATAATGATGGTCTAGAAAAACACCAATTGGCTGAGCACATTCCGGTAAGGAAGCCACAATGTCCAGAAATGCCGAGACAACATCATCCAATGGTAGGAATGCCAACGCTATTAGCTTGCGGATGGCAATTGAGAATGCAGTGTCCGTGCCATAGAGGGCGACAAGGTGATGATGCTGGATCTGATGCCAGATGATCTGTGCAAAATGGAATAGGCATCCCTTCAGAATACTCACAGGGAATGCTTTCCAGCTGGCACGTATTGCTGCCTTCTCAAAATCGGTCATAATATACTGTGGAGACAAAGTGCATCCCTGATCAGCAGCCATACCCTTCAGTACTTCCCACAAAGCGGTGTATGCAGACTCCGACTTCCATGTCATGAGACAGTACACCAGGGGTACAATCCTTGTTGAGGTGGGGATGCCAATACATCCATGTAATGTATATAGCTGGTGACATATATCAGCCCGTGTGGGGAAGGTGCCATCTCCAAGAATTATGTCGGACCTGCACAAATCTGTCAAATTCTGGGTAGCAGTGAGTAAAACCAAGGAATCTGTCCCATCCATATCTGACTGTCTACGGAGGATGAAGCTGCCACTACGGAGTGGATACTGGCTGACATCAATATCCGCAAGTGTTGCTGGAGGTGTAGCCATGGATGCCCGTGCCGGTTGCCGTACCCTGGTTATGCTACACCAAAGTGTTGCATGACAAGGCATCTCCTGTAGTACGTAGTCATCTGCTGTGCCTAGGACACTCTGCATTACCAAGCTTGGCAATTCATTACCGGTTACCGCCCTCTGCTGCAGTTCTGCTCGCAGTGTAGCCACGTGGGCCAAGGTTGCATCTGGGCCATGCTGGTGTGGCAGTGATTTCAGCAGTTCTTCCCCCTCTTCCTGGTGTACAGTGATGGCATGTCCTCTGCACGCCTTTACTCTCTGCTCGATACATGCCCAGTACCGTTTCGGCGGTGCTTCACGTTCCAGATGGTAGAGGTACCCCTCAACCACCAGCATTGGTTTACCACATTGGCTGGGCACTGTGGTGAATCCGTTGCCAAGCAGACCAGGGCTATACAGATACATAGATTCCAGCATGGTAGCAGCACTTGTTGATGGCCTCTCAGTATCCATTTCAGCAAGGCTAGCTGGGAATGGGATATACAACCAGCCTTGGAGCAAGTCCCTTCCAGACGGTGGGTTACTCGCTGTACAACACCTTGTCTTGTACTGTGTGTAGTAGCACTGTCTGCCACAGTGGCCCTGTACAGCTGTGTACACTCCACCCGTCTCTGACTGCCTCCCCTATATAGTGTCACTGTTTGCAGTTAACACAACCCTGGTGTTGCAATATGCTTGTACTCTGGCAGGTGTCTACAAAGCCTAGTTGCAGCACAGATTCTCACTGTACTGCACCAGCCCCCTTTAACTCCCAGTTCTTGCTGCTGGTCAATCAGGGTGTTGGGCCCAGTCTCTGTTTCAGTGGCAGATGTTACATAGGGAGGTACCTGTGTGTTGCACCCTTGTCTGCCTACATGGGACTGCATACTTGTGTACATCCCTAATGCAGGGACAAATGGATGGGTTTGGTTACACCTGCAGGACATACACTACCATGGTGTGGGTGGTGGGTTAATACTACTGTATGTCCTGCTACTGGGTTAGCAGTCCATGCTTGCCCAGGTTGGCATGTTCACAACTAATACTGCACCCAGGGGCTCTGCCAGGACAGGTACTGTTTGTTACAGGCATGCCTCTCATGTGAGGTGGTCCTATGCTAAAGCCCTCCTGCTGTGACATGGTTCCTCCATGTGCACAGACTGCTGTTTAATTAGGCTGTACTGTGTGTGGGGTATGGAGTCTGCAACTAGAGTGTATATCCATTTAAGCTCTTAGCCTGACACATGACTTAGTGTTTTATGCACTAGTTCACAGGGTTAGCTGTGCTGTGTTGTGGATTTTACTTCCTGCTTCTTTGGGACGTTTGCTGTGTTCTTGTGTTCAACAGGAGCTGTGGAGGTAAGTGATACTGTTGTGTGTGTGTTTGCTGCACTTGTGTGGCACTACCGATGTGCCGTTTGTATTTTCGATCGATTTCCCGTTGCCGGCCGTGTACACTGTCACTTGACAGCCTGCATGTACACTTTAGGGGCCGTCTACGTTTGTCGGTTTTCCCGATGCCATAGGTTTCCACAGCGGGTCTTTCGTTCGGCAGCACCGCTCTACGATCTAGCGGTGCTGCGGCCTTCTGGTTGCGGCGATGTAGCTCGCGGGCATTTGTCTCATGATCTACACGCCGGAACCCTATATATATATATATATATATATATATATATATATATATATAGATCTACTTCACAAGCTCGAAGTTTCAAAACCTCGATCTACAAATGGTTGAGACCATAAGATCAAAGTTTTGAAACTCTGAAATTGTTATAAAAAAAAATTTAAGTTTTTGCATGGGGCAAGCCTCCTGCATCCCCCCCAAACCCCCTGCTAAATAAATATACCAACTCCGAGATCGCACTACACTGAGAAAAACTTTTAGTTATGTACTTACCATAACTTTAGATGTTTGGGATCCATCTCGCCTACATTCTGTACTGATGGGTTCGGAGCCGATCCTCGGCTCCGACTCGGCACGCTATACTATAGAGCGAAGTTTCTAATTGGCTGAGCTATTCTATATCCCAGGATGCACCACCACTAATTCCCCAGATCTTGTTTGTCCGCACACATGCACCCACACATGCACTGCTGATATAACATTGCCAGATGTTTCAAGATGAAACGGTCGAACTCGAACCGTCTGGTCTCTTCTGATCTCCAAGGCAGAGGGAAGGAGGGTGGGTATTAGGAATGTAGGCGAGATGGATCCCAAACATCTAAAGTTATGGTAAGTACATAACTAAAAGATGTTATGTGATCCTATCTCGCCTACATTCTGTACTGATGGGACAGCGTCCCTAGCACCTGATTCCTGGGTGGCTCACTGGAAAACACTCCTGAGAACTATGGAACTGAAGGAAGCTCGCCCCCGAGATGCCACATCCAATTTGTAATGAGAAATAAAGGTGTGAGCAGAGGACCAGGTAGCCGCAGCACAAATGTCACTAATGGCAAGCTTAGAATGAAATGCTGTTGAAGTAGCCATAGCCCTTGTAGAATGAGCTTTCACAGTGGTTGTAAGCTCTCTATTAGAAAGAAAATAAATATGACTGATACAGTCTCTGATCCACTTGGCAATAGTGACCTTCGTGACGGCTTTGCCCAATTTATTGTCTGAAAAGGACACAAACAACTGATCTGTTTTCCGTGTTTGGTGCGTCCTATCTAAGTAAAAACGTAATTATCTGTGGACATCCAATGAGTGGAAGATATATTCTGCTCTGTCTGAGTAATTGGGGAAGAAAACTGGAAGTTCCAAAGACTGTTGAAGACAGAAACTAGAACAAACTTTGGGAACAAAAGATGGATTAGGCCTAAGGGATACTCTATCCTTGTGAAAAACCAAGTACGGCGGTTTGACACATAGGGCTTGAAGTTCCAAAACTCTTCTGGCTGATGTAATTGCCACCAAAAAAGCAGTCTTCCAGGAAAGAAATTTCAAGTCAGAAGTTGCTGCCGGTTCAAAGGGGGAAGAGGTCAAGGCACCTAATATGAAATTGAGATCCCATGGTGGAGCAGGATGAGAAACTGGAGGACGTAGCAGCCCAGCACCTTTCATGAAGTCTTTACACAACTTATTGCTCATCAAAAGTGGGTCTATACTTTCATGAAAATTAGAAATAGCTGCTAATTGAACCTTAATGGTGGAGACTGAAGAACCTTGATTGAATAGGGAAGCTAAGAATTTCAAAACGTCTGCCACCGGGGCAGTAATGGGATCTAATCCCCAGAGTTGGGCCCAAATGGCGAATCTCTTCCATTTACTATTATACATCTTCTTAGTCGAGTTCTTCTGGGACGAGGACAAGATATGTATAACTTCTGAGTCCAAAACCTGGTTCCTGACTATAGTCGGAAGTGGAGGAGCCAAGCTGTTAACTTCAGTGAGTGAAGGGACTGGTGAAGCTGTCCCGACTGGTGGATCAAGAGATCTGGAACCTGGTCCAGGAACCATGGACCGTCCAGTGCATATTTCCGAAGAAATGGCAGCCAGACTTGACAAGGCCAGTATGGGGCAACTAAAATCATCTTGCACTGCAAGTGAATCACCTTCTGGATCACCCTGGGGAGAAGGGGAACCAGTGGAAAGGCGTACAGTAAGCCGGTGGGCCAAGTTTGGACTAGGGCGTCCTTGGGAAACCCCCCCAGAACCGGGGTAAGAGAAAAGAACTGTAGACATTTCGTGTTGAGGGGAGTTGCAAAGAGGTTGCAACAAGGAGTTCCCCATCTTCTGAAGATCTGAGATGCTACTCTGTCATTCAGAGACCACTCGTGCGGGGAGAGAATGGTTCTGCTCAGTCTGTCGGCTATCACATTGGATCTCCCCGGAATGTGTGTTGCTACCAAGAAACGGTTGGTTGCAACAGCCCAATTCCATACTTTCATGGCCTCTCTGCAAAGAGGGTAGGACCTGGTCCCTCCCTGCTTGTTCAGGTACCAGACTACTGACATGTTGTCGGACTGAACGGCAATCATACCCTGGGGGAGGTAGCTGTGTAGTGCTTGAAGCGATAGAAGCACCGCCCTCATTTCCAGTATGTTGATGTGTAGGGAACTCTCGTCCGGGTGCCACTCGCCTTGGACTGACCTGCCCAGGTAATGTCCCTCCACCCCATCTGGGAGGCATCCATAGTCAAAGTGGCCACTGGAGGAGGAGGAACGAAGGGTCGCCCTGATCCAGGTTGGAGGAGAGAAGCCACCAACAGAGGTCTTGTTTGCACGTCTCCGTGATTATAATGTGGTGAGAGGAAGTTCCTGATATGACCACTGGACCGACAGGAGCCACTGGAGAATCCTCATGTGCAATCTTGCTAAGGGCACCAGGAGAATGGTAGCCGACATGGATCCCAACAGTTGTAGGACCATCCTTGCTGGGGCTCGGCGTTTGAGGAGCAATGCTCGGACTTGAGATTGTAATGTTTCTATTCTCTCTGTAGGAAGATAGACCCGCATTTGCTTTGAGTCTATCTCTACTCCGATAAACCATATATGTTGAGATGGCAGCAACACAGACTTTGCCCAGTTGAAGGTGATTCCTAGGGAGGTGCCTAGAGATATCGTGGCTGCTAGGTTCTGTAATAGTAGATGCCTGGAGGTGGCAGTTAGGAGCCAGTTGTCTATATACGGAAACACCTGGAATCCTAGACTCCTCAGGTGAGCAGTCACCACCGCCAAACATTTGGTGAACACCCTGGGGGCTGTGGTGAGACCAAAGGGCAGTGCGCAGAACTGGAAATGACTGTCTCCCAGGCTGAAGCGCAGATGTCTCCTGGACACCTGATCTACGAGAATGTGATAATAGGCGTCCTTGAGATCTATGGAGCACATCCAAACACCTTTCTCCAGTAGCGGGAGAATAGATTGTAAGGTGACCATCCGGAACTTGGACTTCTTGACTGATCAATTTAGGTTGCTGAGATCCAAAATGGGCCTCAAGTCCCCGGTCTTTTTTGGCACCAAAAAGAATTTTGAGTAAGTCCCTAATCCGGTCTGGTCTACGGGGACCGGTTGGATGACTCCTTTTTGAAGCAGCTTTGAAATTTAGATGGCTGCAATATCCTGTTGACTGGGTGGCGGGTCCAGGATTTTCCTGGTTGGCGGGGGGGGGGGGGTGTGTGCAAAAAGGGGATGACGTAACCTCCGGCGATGATTCGGAGCACCCATCGGTCCTGAGTGATACTCTCCCAGGCCTTTAGGTGCCTCGAAAAACGACCCCCGACTGGCTCCGGAGCTGCGCAGTCGGGCAATCCTTCAGGGATGCTGAGAGGTTGAAAAGCCACGAAAGGACTCGCGGTCTCCAGTGTTGCGGGGGCCTCTGCCGCCTCTGGGATGGCATCTTCCTGAAAAATTTCCCCCTCCTCTGCCTCTAGAAGGGGGATCGTCCTGCTGTGAGGGGTAATTCTTCTGAGATTTACGGAACCACATTTTCCCTCCTCTTTTAGCCTTGGGATAAGGCCAAAAGGGAGAGGAAAACCGTGCTCCTACGGCAGTCAAAGTCTTACCCTCTTGTTCACAGCGGGTCAAGGTGTCCTTTACCTTGGGTCCAAACAAAGAGGATCCATCAAAGGGAGCGTCGGCAAAGGAAAACTTGAAGGCCTCCGCAAAATGACACAGGCGGAGCCAGGCTTGTCTCCGTAGAGCAATACCCGTACCCGCCGCTCTACTCGCCCCCTTGGCTGCATACGAAATGAGCCTCATGGACTAGTTCGATATGGACGATAGAGTAGCCAACTGAGAGCTAACCGTCTGGGCCAACTGCTCAGGTAGGTCACCAGAGAGGGTATCTGAGAGTTCCTTGATCAGGTCCGTCTGAAGTCTAGTGAAGTGCGTCAGGTAATTCAGAGACCTTAAGGTAAAGGCTGCTGAAGTAAGGGTGCGCTTCCCGTACTGGTCCATGCTCCTCGACTCCTTATTAGGAGGATGGACGGACGTCGAAGCCTCTGCCACATCTTGCTGGGTAGCAGATGCCACCACCATAGCATCGACAGCCACACCCTTGGTGAGAAATTCCTTTTCCGGGGGCGCTGACAAAAAGTTGTTAGGGCGAGCAGGCACCGGTTCCACAGAATCTGGATGTTCCCACGCCCTTCAAGAGATCAAATCCAGGGGCTCATCGAAGGGCGGAGACACCCAGGAGGCGGAGGGCTGAGCCCCAAAGGCCTTGTGGAAGGGGGTTTGGTCTGCCAGCCGCCTCGTTGTTTGAGGACTTCCAGGATGTCCGCAAAGGAGACATCATCCGAGGACGACTTGGGGGACCCTTCCGCATCAAGATCGGTGTCGGAGGTGATAGACTCGTCAGGGGAGTCGACATGCTTCCTCTTGCACTGTTTTTTTCTTGGGGGTTCCTCCGAAGACTCTTCAGAGGGACCTCCAGGAAGAGGGGGACCCCCAACGGGGGTGACCTCAGGCCCCAGGGCTCCGCTGTCTTGAGACAGGGGGACTACAAAGGACCCAGGGGAAGGTGCCGAGGAGACGGTGGAGGTAGCCAAAGAAGATTTGGCCAAAGCACTCCTCATGGCTCTAAAGACCGGACCCCCAGAATCCTGGGAAGGTCCGACCCCCAAAGCCATAACAGCAGACGGCACTCCCACAGCCGACGCACTGAGAGAGAGACTCGGAACCGAAAACATTGGTCCCGAAGCGTCACCCCCGGGGCCGACCGAAGAGGTCCGTGTACCGAACTCCGACCCGAAGGCCGGAGTAGGAGTAAGGGTCGGAGCCAACCCGGACACCTCCATCGGCTCCACCAGCACCGACTCCAACGATGCCGTGGCTGTTGGAGGAGGAACCAAGGCTAAAGGGTGGACCATCGGCTCCAAAGCCGACTGGGCTGGAGCCGAAACCAACTTTTGGAAGACTGGAGACTGAAACAGCCTTTGGAGCACCCTGTCAATGTCTGAATCCGACATCTTGGAAGACCGGGAGGAGATGGAACGGGTCCGAGTAGACTTCTCCACCGGCTCCGAAGGACTGGGGGACCGGCTCCGAATTGTCCACAAAAATAATCAAAAAACTCAATCATACACAGCGATAGCCGTTAAAACAGCTTTTGGTTAAATTTAAGAAAATTCCTGACAGAAAATTCTTAGAAAGAAAGCACTTAGCTCAGCCAAGCTCGAGACCACGTCTTTGCTTGTAAGCGGCAAACGAGATCTGGGGAATTGGTGGTGGTGCATCCTGGGATATAGAATAGCTCAGCCAATTAGAGACTTCGCTCTATAGTATAGCGTGCCGAGTCGGAGCCGAGGATCGGCTCCGAACCCATCAGTACAGAATGTAGGCGAGATAGGATCACATAACATCAGTAAATTTCCCATTCCGCACTCTACAGCGATCTCCATTCAAAACATTCAAAGTTTCAAAACCTTGATCTTATGGTCTCGACCATTTGCAGTCTGAAGTTTTGAAACTTTCAGCCTGTGAAGGGAATCCATACATATATATATATATATATATATATATATATATACCGGGAAAAAGCCAAAAGACACAACAACAAATATATATATATATATATATATATATATATATATATATATATATATATATATATGTGTGTGTGTGTTTGTGGTTCCACTTCATATTGTCGAAATATCATTTCATCAAATTTCAAAACATCAAGACCAAATTGTCGAAAGCTCGAAAACTCATAACACTGAATCTCAAATCATTGAAAACTATAAAGCAACTAGAAATAACATCCCACAGAGTTTTTACAGTGGAGGAAAAGGTAATTTCCTAACCCCACTGTAGTGCGACCTTGGACTTGGTATATTTAATTTATGGGGTGTGGGAGGGGTGCAGGCTTGCCCCCCTGCATAAACGTAGTAAACAGTGTCTGGGATGTTATTTCTAGTTGCTTTATAGTTTTCAATGATTTGAGATTCGATGTTATGAGTTTTCGACGATTTGGTCTCGATGTTTTGAAATTCGATTAAATGAGAATTTGGCGCTATGAAGTGGAACAATATATATATATATATCTATATATATATATATATATATATATATATATATATATATATATATATATATATATATGTTTGCACACACACACATATACATATATATAATATAATAATAAGTTATGTCTTACCATAACGTTCCATGTTAGTTGTCTTCTTCTCGCCTTCTTTCTTGCTGGATGGGTTCGGAGCCGATCCTCGGCTCCGACTCGGCCTATACTATAGCTCGAGAGCTATTTTTACTGGCTTGAGGCAGCCCTATATCCCACAATACCATGCGCTATCTCCCCAGATCTCGTTTGGAAGCAAGACATAGTATAAATAATAATATTATAATAATAATATTATAATCCTCTTTTATGACTAGAGATTACCTGCTAGTATTCAAGGAAAAAAAATGCAACATATTGTATCTCCAGAAATGGAAGGACTCAGAAACCTCGAGTCTATCCATGCTAGGGGGCAGGAGGGAGGGACGCAAGAAAGAATGCGAGAAGAAGACAACTAACATGGAACGTTATGGTAAGACATAACTTCTTAATGTTAAGTTGTCATTCTCGCCTTCATTCTTGCTGGATGGGACAGCGTCCCTAGCATCTTAGTCCTGGGTGGCTCAATGGAACAGACTCCTGAGTACAGTGGAACCAAAATCAGCTCTATTTCTGGAGGCTAAATCAAGCTTGTAATGGGCAATAAAAGTATGTTTGGACGCCCATGTAGCTGATGCACAAATGGCATCTAGTGGTAACCTTGCTTGAAACGCCTTTGAAGTTGATGGTGCCCTGGTTGAATGAGCCTTAGGCCTAGAGGGAAGTTGCCTGTGTCTCAACTCATAGACCAAGTTAATAATAGATGTCAGCCATCTGGAAAGAGTAACCTTCAATACCGGAAGCCCTTTCTTGCCTGCAGCATAAGAGAGAAAGAGCTGGTCTGACTTTCTGAATTGTTTTGTCTTGTCTAGGTAATACCGTAATTGGCAATGAACATCTAATGAATGTAATTTTTGTTCATCCCTGTTGGTATAGTCTGGGAAAAAGACAGGCAAATCAATGGAGTGGATTAGATTTGCTTCCGATAACACTTTTGGTAGGAAGGAAGGGTTTGTTCTGAGAGTTACCCTGTCTTTATGAAAAACCAAATAAGGAGGACAGACAGACAAGGCTTGAAGTTCCGATACCCTTCTGGCAGATGTTATAGCTACTAAAAACAGCGTTTTCCAAGAAAGAAGTTTGAGGGAGCAAGAAGCTGCAGGTTCAAAAGGGGGCAGAATTAGTGAGGTTAGAACTAAATTCAAATCCCATTGTGGGGGTGGATCTTTGACTGGAGGTCTGAGCAAAAAGATGCCCTTGAGAAAGGCTTTACAGAGTTTGTGGGACATAATATTTGCTTCTCAGAGTCCAACATGAAAATTAGCAATGGCCGCTAATTGTACCCTGATAGTGGCCGATGATGACTCTGAATGAAAAAGTTCCGCCAGAAAGCCTAGAACCTCATGAATGGGTGCATGGAAAGGATCTAAGGACCTAGTCTGTGCCCAGTGTGAAAAACGCTTCCATTTACTCGCATAAGTCTTCCTAGTATTGGACTTATGGGAAGCCAGAATGATATCACGAACAGGAGGAGAAATAAGGGGAAGCCTGGCTATGGCTGGAAGTGGAGCAACCAAGCCGTGAGGTTGATGGAATGTAGAGACTGATGCAGCTTGCCCGTGAGGTGGGTCAACAGATCCGGAAGGGGTTCCAGATGCCAAGGCTGTTCCAGTAGGTATTTGTGCAGGAACGGGAACCAAACTTGTCGAGGCCAAAACGGGGCAATGAGGATCATTTTGGATCTCAATGCGGTTGCTTTATGAATTAATTGCGGAATCAACAGAAAGGGAGGAAAGGCATAAAGAAGACCCCGGGGCTAAACGTGAACAAGAGCGTCTCTGAGGGGTTGGCCTGGCAGAGGAAAAAGTGTGAAGAAGTCGAGGCACTTGCTGTTTTGGGGAGTTGCGAAAAGGTCGCAGCAAGGCTGGCCCCACTTCTGAAAAATTCCGTCTGCTACCGCTTGATTTAGAGACCAATCGTGAGGCATGAGGATAGTTCTGCTCAATCTGTCTGCTATGACGTTGGACTTCCTGGGGATGTGAGTTGCTATCAGAAACTGTTGAGATGAAATCGCCCATTGCCAAAGTCTGAGTGCTTCTCGACAGAGGGGGTAGGACCTTGTTCTGCCCTGCTTGTTTATGTACCACACTACAGACATATTGTCCGTTTGAATTGCTATAGTCCCCGTGGGAAGAGAGCTCTGAAGGGCTTGCAATGTCAAAAGCACCACCCTCATCTCCAGGACATTTATGTGCAGGTGGCATTCTGACTGTTGCCAAGTGCCCTGGACCGTCCTGCCCTGATAATGCCCCCCCACCCGATCAGGGAGGCATCCGTTGTGACAGTGGCAACTGGAGGGGGGAGAACAAACAGTCTGCCCTGAAAAAGCTAAGGGGAAACCATCCACCAGGAGAGATGTTTCTTGCAAGATGGGGTTATCAACATGCTGTGGGTCATTGGTAGCTGTTGAAAGGACCACTAAGAAAACAGCATCCACTGAAGGAGCCTCATGTGGAAGCAGGCTAATGGAAGTAGAAGAATCGCCACCGCCATGAGGCCCAACACTTTCAATACTAGCTTGACTTGTACTCTGTTGGGCTGAAACAGGAGCTGAACATTCCGCCTTATGTCTGTCACTCTCTGAGGTGGTAATGTTGCAGACATTTCTGTGGTGTTTAATACGGCGCCTATAAAGTTTATACATTGACAAGGCGACAAGGAGGACTTTGCAAAATTTATAGAAATACCCAGACTGTTGCAAAGTTGAATAGTGTAATCCCTGGCCATTATGAGATCCTGTTTGGTGGTAGCGGAAATGAGCCAGTCGTCTAAGTATGGAAACACCTGGAATCCTTTCTGTCTCAGGTGAGCCGTGACGACTGCCAAACATTTGGTGAACACCCGGGGGGCTGTGGTGAGACCAAAGGGCAGGGCCCTGAATTGAAAATGACTGACTCCCAGCCGGAAGCGGAGAAACCTCCTGGAGCGCCTGTGTATCTTTATATGGTAGTACGCGTCCTGGAGGTCTAACGAGCACATCCAGTTGTCTCTGCCCAAATACGGTAGAATGGACTGCAGTGTTACCATCCGAAATGTTGTCTTTAGTACAGAGTTGTTTAACCTGCTGAGGTCCAAAATGGGTCTCCATTCTCCTGTCTTTTTTGGTACCAAAAAGAATCTGGAGTAGATTCCAGATCCTAGCTGATCTGCTGGGACTGCCTGGATGACTCTTTTTTTCTAACAGCTTTTTTATTTCTAGCTGCGACTGACCCCTTTGTGCGGGTGGTACGTCTGGTAGGGGTTTTGGCGGTTGTACCGGAGGGAAAGTGAAAGGGATTTTGTAACCCTCGGATATGATCTTCTGTACTCATATGTCTTGGGAGAGAGATTGCCAGGCTTCTGGGTACAGAGATAATCTTCCCCCGACTGCCTCCGAAGGCGGACAGTCGGGCAGCTTCTCAGGGATGCTGAAAGGGTTGGTCAGGAAAAGATTCCCTAGAGCCCTGGTTCCGAGGACCCCCTCTGCTCCTGGGGTGGCGTCTGTTATTATTTCCCCCTCTGCCTCTAGGGGGAAATTCACCATGTGCGGCAGGCGCGACTCCCTGAGGTTTGCGGAACCACATCTTTCCTCCCTTCTGTCCCTTAGGATAAGGTCTAGAAGGCGTGGAAAAATGGACTCCCACGGCAGAGAGAGTCTTACCATCTTGCTCGCATCTGGTGAGGGTATTCTTCACCTGAGGTCCGAACAATTCTGAACCGTCAAAGGGGGTGTTGGTGAAGGATGCCTTGAAGGGATCGGCAAAGTTGCAGAGTTGCATCCAAGCGTGACGTCTCAACGCAATGCCTGTGCCAGCGGCCCTACTTGCTCCATCGGCTACATAAGAGATAAGCCGCATGGAGGAGTTAACAATGGAGTTCAGGGTAGCCAGCTGAGAGTTTATTTTGTCCTTAAACCCCGCAGCAGAAGGATCCTGTACCGTTTCACCCACCTCTTTGAGCAAGTCTCTCTGAAGGCGGGTGAAATGACATAAATAGTTCAGCGATCGCATAGAAAAGGTCGCTGAAGCAAAGGTCCGCTTGCCGTACCTGTCTATGGTCCCAGGCTCTTTGTTAGGAGGATGAACAGATACAGAAGGATCAGCCAATTCCTTCTTAGTGGCTGCTGCTACCACCATAGCATCAACTGAAACACCTTTGGTGAGAAAGGATTTGTCATCTGGTGCAGAAATAAATTTAGAAGGCCTCCTAGGGGTAGGTTCCATTGAATCAGGAGCTGCCCACGCCTTTCTAGCCACTACCTCCATTAGTGGGTCAAAAGGAGGAGACACCCAGGAGGTGGAAGGGCGAGATCCAAAGGCGTCAAGGTAAACCGACTCGTCCTCGGAAGGTTTGAGAGTGGACCAATTTCCCCTCTGTCTTAGGATCTCCAGGATGTCTGAAAAGGAGATATCCTCAGAGGGGGATCTGGGGGAACCTTCCGACTCATCCAAGTCGGTGTCCAATGTGACAGACTCGGGGGAGTCTATGTGCTTCCTCTTACACTTTCTTTTCCTAGGGGGTTCCCCTGAAACTTCAGGGGAGCCCTCAGAAGAGGAGAAGACACCCAAGGTGGGTACCCTACGCTTTGGATCTCTGCTGTCAGTTGTAGGAGGATGGCCAGAGACCGCAACAGGCACTACAGAGGGAGGAGCCACAGAACTTAACCTTGGAGTGGACACTGGGTCCAGCACACTCCTCATCACCTTGAAGGCTCCCCTATCAGATACCAAAGGTAGCCCTGGCTCCGAAGAGACCGGAACCGCCCCCGGAACCGACAGAGAAGGCTCCGAGAATGATGTCGGGGCCGAACTAACCAGAGCCGAAGCTCCGAGAGGGAGAGCGGGGTCGGACAAGGGTCCGATGCCACTCGCTCCCTCGGAGCCGACAAAGGAGTCTCGGCGCCCGGACCTCTCCACAGATGGAACCAATGAAGAGGTCGGAGCCGACGACACCGGAGCCAAAGGAGGAAGTATCGGCTCTGACGTGGGCAAGGTCACGGTTCTGACAAACTCCGGCTCCGAACTCGAGAGATGAGTCGGAGGAGGAATGGATAGCTGTATCGAAGGAGCCAAAGTCTGGTGAGATGGGCTCTGGAGCATTTGGGCTAGCGCCTGAGATTTTATAAGTCTACTGACCACCCTCTCGATGTCGTGGTTAGAGAGCCTGGATGACCTCGATGAATGAGTCCTATGACTCCGCTCCGATAGGAGAGGGGACCTCGGAGCCGATCTGACGGACTCTAGCGAAGGGGACCTAGAGCGCTTGCGCGCTGGGGTCGGCTCCGATGATGGTTTCGGAGCGGAAAGCACTTTGCTCGCCTCGGAGCCAGATGGAACCGAGGTCGGAGCCGTCTCGATAACGCCAGCCCTCGGCTCAGAAGCTGGAGCTGAGGGTTTGGCGGTTTTTGACGACTTCCCCGAGCCAGACTTGGACGGGGAGTCATCAGGCTTTAACAAGCCCCTTAGGATGAGCTTGTTACGCCTTTCCTGCAGGACTCTTGAACTAAATCCGTGACAAACAGAACAAGAGTCCTGCAGGTGTAAAGGCCCCAAGCAATAGACACAAGAAGTGTGACCATCTGTCAGAGACATTTTCTGACAGCACGAGTCACACTTCTTGAATCCCGAAACCTTAGGTTCCTTTGACATCCTGACAAAAAAATAAAAAGGAACACAGTCAGTCCACACACACACACACACTTATTTAAGTTAAAGGAAACTGACTAAAAACCCACACACACACTGAAAGGGGTGGAGGAAAAGTAAGGAAAAGCCCATAGGCCCAAGATAAAAAACTAACTAAAGAAGGAGAAAAAGGGCTACCGAAAGGGTAAGGCAGTTAGAAGGGACCTAAAGAAGGGTAACTAACTGGAAAAAACTACTGAGACTGAATATATATATGAAAAAGCACTTACTGACCAGAGCCGGTAAAAACAGACTACCTCGCAGCGAAGCGGCAAACGAGATCTGGGGAGTTAGCGCATGGTATTGTGGGATATAGGGCTGCCTTGAGCCGGTAAAAATAGTTCTCGAGCTATAGTATAGGCCGAGTCGGAGCCGAGGATCGGCTCCGAACCCATCCAGCAAGAATGAAGGCGAGAATGACAACTTAACATTTTATATATATATATATATATATATATGTGTGTGTGTGTGTGTGTGTGTGTGTGTGTATATAAAACTTTAAGAAATTAGAAAGAAATATAAACTGAAACTACTAACAAAACCTAGCAAGGCACGCTAGAGTTTGAGAGAACACAATCCCAACCGAATCATTAGAGCGACAAACAAGATCTGAGGTTATCTGACAAGTAAGGGGCATTATGGGTAAAGGGAGGAGCTCGAGAGTCAGATCCAAGAATCTGAAGAGATTGTCCGAGTTGTATCCAAGATCCATACAGTGAGGAATGAATGAAAATGACAACATCAGATATACAGGTATTAAAACTTTATGTACTTGAATGATTTCCAAGAAGGAGTGACTTAACATACAGAATTTTGCTTTAAGTACTTCCTGCAATTCAACAGATGTGCCACAATAGTCTTAAAGGTGAATAACAAGGCACTACAGTAGCGTCTTCTAACAGCTACTCACAAGTTGGGAAGAATAACTGTAAACACTTTAAATGTAAATACTATAGTTTAACTTTAGATACCGAGAGGTAAACAAGAAATAAATGAAATGAAAATTAAAAAATGAACTATATTTTACCCAAGCTGTATGACAGCACTGATTTCCAAGTAATTTGCTCGCTTGAACTTGAGCAACTTCACAAGTATCAAAAATGCTTTGCTGAAGAATTAGGAATTTATAATGGATTAAAATACCAAAGTAAATTACAGTGAAGTCACAATATTACCTACACTGAGGCTGAAGATATAGCAAACCTACTGGTTAATAAATTTAGCTGTAACTTTACCCCTCTCCCCCCTCTGTCTGTTCCACAAGATATATCTGAAAATAGCTTGCCTCCAGCTATCCCATAAGACAAAGTCCTAAAAGTGCTATCAGGAGCTAAAAATACTGCATTGATGGGTCCTGGCAACATCTCTGGATGCATCTTAAATATAATGTGGCACAGTTTAGCTGCACCCCTAACAACAATGTTCAGTCTCAGCCTCTATAAAGGTTTTGTACCAAGTGAATGGAGAACAGCTACAACCATTCTCCTGCATAAGGGTTGACCTTCCACCGACCCAGGCAATTACAGACTCATGTGTCTGACCAGCCTAATATGTAAAGCTATGGAAAGACTTATCATGGAATTAATCAATTAGGACCTATGGAGCCTCAAAATATTGGATTAATCTCAGCTTGAAGTCATCAAAGGCAGATCATGCTTACTCAACCTGGTGGATTTTTTTGAAAAGGTCACCAAAGCAATGGATGAAGGCAAAATTGCACACACCGCATATCTACCTGGCAAAAGGGTTTGAAACAGTTCCTCACTCAAGCATAGTACAAAAAACTAAATAAAATGGGAATAAATTCCTATATCACTTGCACCACTCAGGCATAGTACAAAAGCTAAATTAAATGGGAATAAACTCCTATGTCACTTACTGGACTGCAAAATAGTTCACAGACAAGACACAGTTACCTCCACAAAGAGACCTGTCACCAGTGGAGTTCCCCAGGCTTCTGAGCTGGGATCTCTTCTGTTTGGCATATGCTTTTCTGAAGTAAAAGCCAACACCAAAGGGCTCTGGCTGTCTAAATTTGCAGATGACTGCAAGCTAAAAGCAGTCATTGAATCCCCAATGACTTAGGCTTCTTGCAGGAAGGTTTGTCCCAAATAAATAAATGGTGACAAAATCATGGACTGAGACTAAATGCCAAAAAATGCATTACTGTATCCTTTGGGAAGTTATATATACCAGGGATCTACCACAATAACAAAATGCCTGTAAGAGCTGAACCAGTTGTTTGGGGTTTGAGAACTTATGAGGACAGTTATCCAACTTGTGAACAACATTCATTGTCCCTCTTTACTCAGCCCTCAGTAGGCATGTCACTAAATATAATACTGTCTCTGGCATATATCTGCTTGGACACATGCAATAAATGGTATGCCCATAGAGGTACCTTATTAAAAGGATACAAGGCCTAAATAACATGCCCTACATGGACCGACTCAAAACCCTGTCACTATACTCAGTACCCTACAGTTTGATAAGAGGTGACCTGTGTCTGGCATATAAAACATCCTCTGACCCATTTCTGATGGATTTAGTGTACATCAGCAAGTCAAATGGCTTCAGAAATACTTGGTCTAGAGATCTAAATCTCTTCTGCAACAACTGAATGGTTTGAAGGGACAGGTATTATCTCACAAAGGATACTGTTGCTTTGGAACAGACTCACTATCCACATAAAACAAAGTTCATCCCTGTTCATATTCAAATGCAACATTGATCTATGGATAGGAAATAGAAAAGTTACCCCAGAACTGCTCCCTGAGCTACTAATGAACAGAGGCAGCTCCTAAATTCTTTATCCCATGAATGGGTCCCCTCATATTATCTATGGCATTATCCCAGTTATTCTCATTAGGGGTAATATATAATTATTGACCATGGGATGGGTAAAGCAAATCTCTAACCAAATGGGATAGATTAATTCAGCACAAAAAGGGAAACTGGCTAGGTTTAAAATGGTACGCAAGGGCAGCTACCCTAATACCTACCTATGAACCAATTATACTCTTAGATAACATAAAAATATATTAGAATAATAGTACCAGTGATCAAAAAACAATATAGGTATATAAAACCGTGTTTTTGGGCTATTCTAACATTCAAGTAACATTCATGCAAACACATTCCTGGCTCCGAACTACATACAAATCCCATAGTGTTATACAGCACATGCAAGTGAAAAGGAACACTGGTTAGCAGATAAAATCATGCAGCAATTCAATTCAAAACACAGACGGTCAGAGATTTTGGATGCAAACACATTACTTATTAAAAAGTATTGTGATACTGGAATATCTCAAAATAGAGAAAGATTCCACTGTATGCACAGATGTAACCCTTTTAGTATCTTAAAATAAAAAAAAAATAGACTGGTTTATACAAAGTTCAAAGCTTTCTCAACTTGTAATAAAACACAAACATACGTTTCCAAGGCTAAAAGGAGTAAACAGATAACAAGGCATGCATATGAAGGTTAGCTTAAAACTTTTTCATGCTTCAGTCTTGATTTGGAGTATGTGTTAACTTTCAGCAGACTTATCTCAGAGACATTCAAAATAAAGTACAAGGTAAATAATCTTCCGTTCAAGATTAAATGATTATAAGAAACTTTTATCACCTGTTTGTTAAGCTCTAATGAACTCTCACAAAGTCAAACTGTTTTTCTTAACTAAATAGTACAAATATACAAAACTGTTGCAGTACTTTTAAGCTAATGTTGTTGTCTTTCGGCTTTTCCTGGTTAGGGGTCACCACAGCAGAACTCCGGTCCGCTAATGATTGGCAGTAGATTTTCACGAATGCCGAGGTGCTAGCTCGACGTTCAACCTTCAACGAAGGCACGCCCGTTTACACATGTCTTTCGAACGCCCACCCAACTGCGGGGAGGACATGCAGATTCCACACAAAAGGCACTTCCCACACTCAATAGTATATTAAAATAAGCATTAATAAACAAAAATAACATATCCATTATAGTTTCTCCCTCTGATGCTATAAAGCATCACAGCGACAGACTATTCTGAATCACGTCACTGTCAAAGATATAAGCCCTGGGATGTTTTTGTTCAGGTAAGACAACCATTGCATGTGCACTTTTTCTAATAAAGCAGTTTACTAACAAACTTTTAATAACAGAATATACAAGAGCAATGAAGAGCATGGTTCATGGTAATAAAAGTAATTAGACTTTGCATTGTGTTTGTACCTACATTTCCAAATATATTACCCAACCACCCAAACAAGGTCCAACCAGACTCAGATTTAGTCATATTAATAGTCAATTGTTCCATAAAGTCAGACACCTTTTCTTGTTCATCATGAAAGCCTGAAACAAACATGTAGCACCATTTCCAGTCGGATGGCAAACTCTGCCCTTAAAAGCCAGTACATAATCAAGAGCTATTCGGTTTTGCAAAGCTGTACCTCAAACTTCAGTCAATTCTCTATTTGCCATACGAATGTGCTTCAATGTCTTATTAGCCATTTCAGCTATTATAAAGGAGAACTGATTCACTTCATGCATAGTTCAAAATAAGTCATGCTGCTGAGAAAGGAAAGCTACTGCTTGCTTATCAGGGCATTTGGCCCTCTTATTTCATAACCTTACAGCAGGTATGGAGAAAGAATGAAAAATAGCTGGCATCATCTGTCCCACTTAATAACCAGATCAGTTTCTTGGTAACCACGGGTAGGCATGGTCTCTACAGAAGTAGCAATAATTGTCCAATATTCCCATTTCTTCTCCCCAGAAATACATATTCAACCCAAGCTCTATCAATTAAGTCTCATTACAGGTGTTATTGCATCTGCTGTAACCTATTTGCACGGTTCCTTTATTGGCATAACAAGTATCACCTTGTGTTGATGCAACCAGTTGGTAATATATTTTCTTAGTCCAGTCTGTAACATTACACCAAGTTTGAGTTTTTAGAGCAAATTGCTTTTCTACATATGTCTGTTGCACAGGGACAGGCAACAATGGAATGCCCCTTTGGCATCATGGGGAACAAAATTCACACACCCAGCAGTTGAAAACATTTAGGCCATTGGCATATTGGTGCAGCATTGGAAGAAACAGGTTTTCTGTCATGTCAGTTGGAAGCAGCAGAAGGAGGAGATTCAGCAATGTCGCCAGAAGGAGGTGTTTCTCCATTTTCAGTCAGCTCTGGAGATGTTGAGCATGTTTATCTTGCAATGCAACCCAAATCGGTATTCTGGCACACTTTACTGTGGCATGAGTAGTTAGGAGAATGAGGTGAGGTCCCTTCCACCATTGTTCCAAAGATTTGCACTGGAATACCTTCATGTAGACCCAATCACCTGGCTGTAAATCAAGACAAGAAATGGCGGCTGGTGGTGAAAGAGCCTTCATGACGCATTTGTGAGAAGTCTATAAAACAGAAACAAATTTTGAACAATAGTCCAGCAAAGCTTCATTGGTAAATACCAGTTCACAGTTTCTGACTAGTGGTGAAGATGGCATTCTCATGGGATGGCCCATAAGAATTTTATTCAGGCTTAGTTTTCGAGGAGCACTTACAGTTCACCATATACTCATTAAAGCCAGAAGTAAAATGTCTGGCCATTTCAGTCCTGTCTCATTACAAATTTTGCTAATTCTGATTTTAATAGTCTGGTTAGACCTTTCAACAAGACCATATGACTGTGGATGGTGAGGACAATGTAACTGTAAAGAAATTTTAACACTCTAAACAATTTTCTAACAATTTCAGCAGTAAAATGGGCACCCCTGTTTGAGTTAATACCATGAGGTACTCCAAAACGTGGGATAAATTCTTTTAACAATTTCTTTACTACTGTTTCAGCATCACACTTAGCATATAGATAAGCTTCCACCCATGCAGAAAATACCCATATTATTACCAGAATATATGAAAACGTAACATAATGCTGTATTTGGATAAAATCAGTTTGAATATTTACAAAGGGACTCCAAGGTAGGGGTAATGCTGAAGGTTTGGTTTTCATAGGTGGTGCAATATTATGAGACAAACAAATCTCACAATTATTTACATAATAGCTAATTAGAGACTGAGAAAGAAAGGCAAACCAATCTTGCTGAATAATATTAAGAAATCCATGCTTACCAATATGATTCTGTAAGTGGTATGCCCTTACCCACCAAAGTAGTATGGCTAAAGGTGCTATTACCCTGCCATCACAGTGTAACCATAAAAAGTTATGTTGCCTCTTACAACCCACACTGATCCACCTCTTTTTCTCAGCCTCTGAAGCTTCATTCTGGAAAAATAATCAAATCATTAAAACTACAAAGACTGTCAGCTTTTGTAGAGGTTTCCTGCATAACAAAGGCAAAACTTTTAGTCACATTCAAACCAACAGCCTGCTTGGCTGGATAATCTGCTAGCCGATTACCTTTTAGAGTAAGAGTGTCACCTTTTATGTGAGCTTGCACTTTAACTATAGCTAAAACCTTTGATAGCAACAAAACATCTAATAAATCCTTTACAAGCTTTCATTTGTGGGTGGCCATGGTGGTGCAGTGGTTAGTGTTGTCGCCTCACAGCAAGAGGTTCTCCAGTTCGATCCTCAGCTGGGGTGCCTTCTGTGTGGAGTCTGCATGTCCTCCCTGTGGTTGCATGGGTTTCCTCCAGGTGCTCTGGTTTCCTCCCACATCCCAAAGACATGCTGTAGGTAGACTGGGCACTCTAAATTGGCCCTAGGTATGAGTGTGTGCATGTGTGTGCCTTCTGTGGAAGGTTGGGTGCCGGGCTGGCAACTCGACACCATAAAACTCTACTGCCAATCATGAGCAGACAGGTGATCCACTGTGGCGACCCCTAACTGGGAAAAGCCTACAGAAGAAGAAGCTTTCCATTTATTTATCTCAGTACTGCACGTTAAAAATCCTCACTGTCTCCCCAGCTCCCTGAAATCATGGGCTACACTGAACCCATAACTGCTGTCAATATAAATATTCACAATTTGCTCTTTAGCTAATTTATAGGCTTTTGTTAATGCAATCAATTCAGCAACTTGTGCAGAAGTAACCCCTTGTAGTCTTTCCTGACACAGTACTGCATTTTCAGTACATATAGCTATGCCTGCTGTAAGATTTCCATTTCTGTCACTTCCACATGACCTGTCCATGGACAGTTCCATTTCTACATTGTTCACTAGAGTATCTTTCAAATCAAGTCTAGCAGAAAGCATATGGTTAGTCATAATTATACAATTATGTGGTTCACCATCTGCTTTCATGATCAGGAAGGACGCTGGATTCAATACCTGGCATCGCTCAGTGGTGATCGAAGGGTTTGAAATCAGCAACAGCTCATACTTTGTCAGCCTATCAGCTGAGAGATACTACATTTTAGATTTTAACAATAGTGTAGATACTGCATGGGGAACTGCAGCTGTAAGCTTGTGTCTTAGGAGGACTAATGATGTAGATCATCAGTGCAGCTGCTGATAATCCTCTAGCTACAGGGTCTAACAATGAACTGTAATATGCAATAGGCCTAAATACATCAATGTGTTTTTGAACTAGCACCCCTACTGCATAACCCCCCCCCCCCCACCTTTCATGACAGAACAAAGTGAAAGGTTTCGTATAATCTTGAAGTCCTAAGGCTGGGACTGCATAAAGGCCTCATTTTGAGAAAGTAAAAGCACTTTCTTCCTTTTCTTTCTAGGGCAACAGCTCTGGTGTGTCTTGTTTGAGCATGTCAGTCAAAGCTCTAGCAATTTCTGCATAATTTGGTATCCACTGCCTACAGTATCCTCCCAAATCTAAAACAGCTCGTAGCTGCTTCTTTGTAAAAGGACAAGGTGCCTTTCTAATAGCTTCAATATGTGAAGGCAGGAGATGCCTCTCTCCATGCAAGATTAAGTGTCCTAAGTAGTTTACTTTAGATGACCATAACTGTTTTTTTTCTTATACTTTGCTAATTCAGTTAGTAAGTGTATGGTGTTCTGCTGACAATCGTTTAGTGTCTCTGAAGCTATAAGTAAATCATCTACATATCACACCAATACACATTTCCATGGAAACTGGATTTCTTCAAGGTCCTCCTTTAAAATTTGTAAAAAGATTGAAGGACTGTAAACAAATCCTTGTGTCAGTCATTGACACGTATATTGAATTCCCCCATACATAAAGGCAAATAAATGCTGACTCTCTGGATGAATAGGAATAGAAAAGAAAGCTGAACATAAGTCTACTACAGAAAAGTAAGTAGCCCATGGTGATATGCAACTTAATACAGTTGCTGGATTTGACACTACAAGGTATGAAGGGATAACAACCTGATTTTCTGCTCTTAATTCCTTCACAAACCTATATGTATTTCTGCCTGGCTTTTTAACTGGGAGAATGGGTTATTACAGCAACTATTGTGTTTTTTTGCCATAATTCCTTGTTGGAGCAGAGATTCAATTACAGATCTGATTTCCTATTCCACTTCAGGCTTTAAAGGATACTGTGCAATATGTGGCAATGGCTTTGTAGGATCTACACATATTTATACAGGTATTGCATAATTTAACAGCCCTACCTCATTAGAATGCTTTGCCCACAAAATGTCAGGAACCTGCTCTAGCAGTTTGTCACTTGTGCTCGAACATGGGTTTTTCGTCGTTTCTTCTCTAACGCTATATATGGCAAGCACTACTTCTTCAAATTCGGCCGGTACATCTAACTAAACACTATCTGCAGTGCAAAAACTAGTACATCCTAATTTACAAAGCAGATCCCTGCCCATTAAATTTGCTGGAGCCAAAGTACTTAATAAAAAGGCATGCTTATTTTCAAGCAGCTCTAAAGAAACTGGAATATATTTAGATATAGGAAAAACTGTAGGAGAGTTAGTAACATCCACTACTTACACTTTTTCAGATGATACTGGAATTTTATTATGGTCAGTTGTTCTCAACATAGATCAAGTTGCACCAGTGTCTGTCAGAAACACAACATCTTTTTTTCCTGTTTTCACCTTAACAAAAGGTTCTGCTTGATTTACTTGCATAAATGCTCTTATGTCTTCCTCACCACCCCCGTTGAGTGTTGTCAATACATTCCCCCGACATTTGTTCCCACTCTGAGGGTGGGGGTAAGGATGGTAAAGAAACATTGGAAGGATTTTGATTTTGTCACTGCTGCATGTGCTGCTGTGGATTTGAGCATGCTCCTTTCCAATGTCCCATTTTCCACAGTTCTGACAATCCCTTACCCAAGCTTGATTTTGATTCTGTTGAACATTCATTCCCATTCCTCTACTCTGTCTACCTTGCCTACCTCTGCCCCATCTCTAACACTTCTCTAAAAACTCTGCATTTGTAATTGCATGCGTTTATCTTCTGCATCTGTTCTCTTTTTATCTACTTGGTCTACGTAATGCTATGTGAATTTTATTAACGCATGTATTTCCTCCTCCTCCAGCCAACTGACCTGATTTTGCTTTACTAATGTCTACAGGTAAACATCCATGAACAAAAGCAAAATTAAACACTACTTTAGCATTTGCCATTAGATCTGCAATACTAGAATGTGCCGAAAGACTTTCCTAAGTTTGCTAATATAATCAGGTGGTGTTTCTCCCTTGGTTTGCTTACATGAAGCAATTTTATCCCAGTTTCATTTAACAAGCCAGACTGGCAGAATTTTTTATAAGAGTTTTTTTTTTAACTTTTGTTAATGCCTTTCTCCCTTCAGCAGTTTAATAATTTGGGTCTTGTGCTGGAGTCAAGCCAGCTTTGTCTTTTAATTTGCCATCTATATCAGATGGATTACAGCTTTTAACAACTGTCTTAAATTTGCAAGAGTATGTTCATATATTTGAATAACAATGCTTAATTCATCCTTAAACTTTTGTGGGTCTTGTCTACTTTTAGGAAAAATTTTAACTATAGACTTTAACTTAATAAGTGTCCAAGGTCTATGGACTAATGCCATAGTACAATGCTGATGTGGTACTTCTATGAGGGGGATGTAGAGAATTATCCACCTGCTCTTTCTGCATTTCAACCTGTCTTGTTCTTTGGCAAGTAAAATGCACCTTTTTACCTGAATATTTTACCTCACCATGGAGTGCAATGCTTTCATTGCCATTTAACTGAGAAGACAAAGGGGTGGGGTGGACAGTGCTAGAAGGTTCAAGTTGAGGTGAAGATGATGCTGAGTGTGCAGGTACAGAAGGAGTGACATGTATAGATACACTTCTCTGTGGCGTAACAGACTGACCTCTGGCTTGTTGGGATAAGTGGGTAACCTGGTAATTTCTATGGTGTGGGAAAGACAGAAGCTGATCATCTTTGCCAGAAGATTCCCCCACTGCAGCATGGTCATTTGAAATGGCTGAATGCAAAGGGGTAGTTGGTATGACATTACATGCTTTGACTGTACAAGTATTTTTAAGCTCTTTCACTTGTTGCAACAGATTTTTATTTGCATCTTTTAACATTTTTACACTGGATTTTTTGTGACATTTAAAATTTCAATATACTAACCATTACAGCTGTTTCATGGGTTGATTTTTTATTTTATTACCCTTCTGTTTGAACTTAGTTCTTAGATGTAGTATTTTAATTTTATCAAAAGTGCCATTGTCAGGACAGCATAAATTTGTTTGGTTTAGTTAGTTTGTGCCACTGTGCTATGTACTGACAAGAGTTTGGCCCATATGCATGGTACATAGAATGGACTGGAGAACAAATAGATAGTTCAGTAATCTTACTACCTGACTTACCCATAATATACAGTGTAGTACACTGTGATGTTAGTTAAACCCTCTTTTTTAATACTATAGAACACACTCAATCATGCAGGCAGATTTATACAAACTGTCAGACGTGCACATCCACTATTTGTAGGGACCCTCTCTGCTATGCATTTATGACTGAAACCCAATTCAGTCTAAGTACTGGGCTTCTCTCAGTTAATGCATGGAGTATATGCTAGAAGAAAAACTTTACAGTGCATTCACAAGTGAAATAAATAATGTGCATACAGTCCAAAGTTGTATTAACATTACTAAAACCCACAGGGACTTAAAGACAAAATTTAAGTTAAAAGCACTCACTGAAATGGGTGCCCAGTATTTGTCGAAGAGATCCCTGCCAAAGTATTTAGTGATGTGATGGAAAAACAAATAAACATTGGTTAAAACAGTGCCAGGCATGGCACCATCTGAAAAAGGTTATATTATCTGGTTAGCAGATAATATAATTCAATTCAAAAAACACATTCACACAGATTTTGGATGCAAGCACATTATTTATTAAAATGTATCATGATGCTGGCATATCTCAAAATAGAGAGATTCCAATGTATGCACAGTACATCTTACAATTTCAAAACAATAGATTGGTTTATACAAGGTTCAAAGCTTTCTCACCTTGTGATAAAACATGAATAAGAAGTTATGTACTCACCATAACGTTCCATCTGAGTAGGTATCTTCATTTGTCTGCAACCTTTGGGATATGGATCCGATCTCGGATCCGAGCCGGCAACTTCTACCACAGCATAGATTTGAGCTCCTAGCTCCTCCCTTTACCCATAATCTCCTGGCAACCCTGACTGACCTCAGATCAAGTTTACCCGATATAACAACTGTTACTGTGCCCCGGAAGGGGCTTATCTAAGACAGATCGTAAACAGAATCATATAGGTCAGGGGGAAGGAGGGGGGGATGGTTGCAGACAAATGAAGATACCTACTCAGATGGAACATTATGGTGAGTACATAACTTCTTAATCTGAAGTAGGCACTTCATTTGTCAGCAACCTTTGGGACAGAGTCCCCAGCTACCTGAATCCTGGGTGGCCATTATGAAAGAATATTCCGGAGCACTGCAGAGCCAAAGGACGCCCTACCTCTGGAGACAACATCCAGTTTGTAATGGCTGATAAAGGTATGAGATGAAGCCCAAGTGGCTGTGGAACAAATATCATCCAAGGGGACCCTAGATCTAAAAGCCACCGAAGTAGCGACGGCCCTAGTAGAATGAGCGCGGACTCCCTGAGGTGCAGGCCTTCCCGAACTCTGATATGCCAAGAGGATACAACTAGCTATCCACCGTGACAGGGTAACTTTAGAAACTGACTTGCCTAAATTGGTTTTGGCAAAGGAGACAAACAACTGGTCAGATTGCCTATGACCAGCAGTTCGAAGAATATAAAAGCGTAATTGTCTGTGCACATCCAAAGAATGCAGTTTGTACTCTACTTTGTTCTGATAGTTGGGAAAGAACACGGGGAGATTAATAGATTGATTAATATTAGCTTCCGAGATACCTTAGGCAGAAAGGATGGATTGATCTTGAGGTAAACTCTATCCTGATGGAAGGCCAAATATGGCGGTTTGACACAGAGAGCCTGAAGCTCAGAGACCCTTTTAGCTGAAGTAATGGCCACCAGGAAGGCCGTCTTCCAAGAGAGGTATTTAAGATCAACCGTAGCTGCCGGCTCGAAAGAGGGGCTAGTCAAGGCCTGTAGAACCAAAGATAAATCCCATGGGGGTACTACCTCCCTGACAGGAGGTCTGAGAAGGAAGGTACCCTTGAGGAAAGCTTTACAGAGCTTGGAGGTAATTAGAGGGCCCGATTCATGCCCTACATGATAATGCAAAATCGCTGCTAGTTGTACCTTGACTGTAGAGCAGCTAGCCCCCTGATGAAAAAGGGTAGTTAGAAAATCCAAAACCGACGTAAGAGGCGCCGTGAAAGGATCTAAGTGACGGTGCTCCGCCCAGATGGAGAAACGTTTCCACTTACTCCGATAGACCCTTCTGGTGGACGGTTTGTCTGCTGCTACTAGAATGGCTTTGACTGGTGAGGAGATTCCGAGAGTCCTTATCAGGAGTGGAACTGGAGCAACCAAGCCATCAGCTTGAGGTTGACCAGGTTGGGGGACAGAAGACCCAGAGGGTGAGTAATGAGATCCGGGAGGGGATCCAGAATCCAGGGTGGATGAATCTGGAGAGACCACAGGTATGGGAACCACGTCTGATGAGGCCAGAATGGGGCAATGAGGATCATTTTGCTCCCAGCCGACTGGCTTTCTGTAAGAGTTTCAGCATCATGGGCAATGGAGGGTAAGCGTAAAGGAGACTGGGAGGCCAAGCATGTACTAGAGAGTCTCTTGGGGACTCCCCTGAGGGGGGGATTAGAGCAAAGTAACTGTTGCATTTGGTATTTGAGGGAGAGGCAGAAAGATCACAACAGGGTTGCCCCCATTGGGCAAATATTTGCTCCGCTACTAGAGGATTGAGAGACCATTCGTATGGGGTCAGAATTGAATGACTGAGCCTGTCTGCTAGGATGTTGGACCATCCCAGAATGTGCGTTGCAATGAGAAAGCGGTCGGTGGATATCACCCATTCCCACACTCTCATGGCCTTGCGACAAAGAGGATAAGACCTGGTTCCCCCCTGTTTGTTGATATACCAGACAACTGACATGTTGTCCATTTGTACCGCAATCGTCCCAATCAGAAGAAGGCCGTGAAGTGCCTGCAACGTCAAAAGCACCGCCCTCATCTCTAGGACATTGATATGCAAGGAGGTCTCTATGTCGTTCCACGTGCCTTGGACCGTTCTGCCTGAATAGTGCCCCCCCCACCCCAGGCGAGAGATGTCCGTGGTCACTGTGGTGACGGGAGGAGGCATCGAGAATGGTCGTCCCGTGTGAAGGCTCGGGGACTGCAGCTACCACACGAGTGACCCTCTGCAAGCCCTGCTTAGGGGACTGGGATGGGACAGGGGGTTGCGAGACAGGGACCATTTCACCTGGAGGGTCCACTGCAGGACCCTCATATTTAGACGGGCTAAGGGCAGCAGAGAAATTGCTGCCACCATGGACCCTAGAGCCCTCAGGATCAATTCCGCCGGTGGAGCAAGAAGTTGGAGAATGGCCTGAACATGCAACCTCAGGTTCTGAAGCCGATCTGGAGTCAGGAAAGCAAGCATTAGTCTGGAATCCAATCTCGCCCCTATGAAATCTATTACCTGTGTAGGAGCCAGAGAGGATTTGGCCATGTTGACAGTCAACCCTAGGCATGGAGCAAGATTGAGGAAGTAATCCCTGCCTGAACAGAGCAGATGCCTTATTGGGGCGATGAGGAGCCAGTCGTCCAGGTACGGAAAGACCTGAATTCCCTGAAGCCTCAGGTGGGCCGCTATAACCGCCAAGACTTTGGTGAACACCCTGGGGGCTGAGGTGAGACCGAAGGGGAGGGCCCTGAACTGAAAGTGACTGGCTCCCAGCCGGAAGCAGAGGAACCTCCAGGAGCGTCTGTCCACAACAATGTGATAGTATGCATCCTTGAGGTCTATCGAGCACATCCAGTCGTTCTCCCGTGACAAGGGGAGAATAGATTGCAGCATGACCATCCGTAACTTTTCTTTGGGTACTGCCAGTTTCAAGAGAGAGAGGTCGAGGATGGACCTCAAGTCCCGCGTCTTTTTTGGCACCAGAAGGAACCTGGAGTAAAACCCTGATCCGAGCTGATCTGGGGGGACAGGTTGGATGGCTCTTTTTTGTAAAAGCTGCTGAATTTCTGTAGCAGCCGCCTCCCTCTGATTGGGTGGTACGTTGGGGAGGCTTCTGCTTTTGGGGGTTACAATAAAGGGAATTTGGTAACCTCTGGATATGATGCGAAGCACCCAGCGATCTGTTGTTATGGACTCCCACATTGCTAGGTGCCTCGGAACCCCCCCCCCGACTGCCTCCAGAGTGGAGCAGCCGGGCAACCCCTCAGGGGTTCTGCGTGGGCCTCTCGGAGAAGGGTTCTCTGGACCCAAAATTTCTGGGACCCCCTCTGCATCTAGGGTGGCAACCTCCCTGTCCTCCTCTACCACGAGAGGACTGGTTGTCCGGAGCAGACTGGGACTGATGCAATTTCCGGAACCACATCTTCTTCTGACCCTTTTGGTTCTTGGAAAAGGACCTCTGGGGAGCAGAGAAGCGGACTCCGATGGCAGACAATGTCTTCCCGTCTTTCTTGCTCTGGACTAAAGTGTCGCGAATGGTTTTGCCAAACAGTGCAGAACCATCAAAGAGGGCATTCGCGAATGACGCCTTAAAGGGTTCCAAGAAGTCACAATGTTGGAGCCAGGCTTGGCGCCTCATTACCAGGCCGGCTCCGCCAGCTCTAGCGGCTCCTTCAGTGGCGTGAGACAAGAGCCACATAGAGGTGCTAGAAATGGAACGTAGAGTGGACATTCGGGAGGAGTACAGCTGCTTGTCCCCTTCCGACATGGACTCTGGTGGGGAAGCAGCGTATTCTTTTATTAGATCTCGCTGCATCCGGATGACATGTGACATATAGTTCAGCGCCCTCATCGAGAAGGTTGCTGAACTGAAGGTCTGCTTCCCAAGGTGGTCCATCTCCCGAGACTCCTTGCTCAGTGGGTGGACCGCGGAGCTCTCCTGAGCCAACTCCCTCTTGGTGGCCGCCGCCACCAACATGGCATCCACGGGGGGACCTCTGCTCCAGTGGGTTCTTTCTGCAGGGGGACTCAGGATCCTATCTGGGTGCTTGGGGACTGGCTCCACAGTGTCCGTCTCCTTCCAAGCCCTGGTGGAGATAAGGTCCACCATGGGGTCGGGGGGAGGGGACACCCAAGAGGTAGATGGCCCTGCTTCGAATGCCTCTAGGAATACGGACTCATCGGAGGAAGCCTTGGGGGCAGACCACCCTCCCCTAATCCTGAGCATTTCCATGATGTCTCCAAAGGAGACATCCTTGGGGGGTGACCTTGGGGAGCCTTCCCCTTCATCTAAGTCCGTATCTTCCGTAAGGGACTTGGGGGGGGGTCCACGTGCCCCCTCTTACACTTAGCCTTGTGAGGAACCTCCTTGGGGGGGCTGTCCGAAGAGGTCTCACCAGCAATGTCATGTTCCGAAGGAACACCCAGAAGCGCTGAAGCAGGCTGCCCCGAAGGCCGGGTGATGGGAGCCTGAACCAGCTGAGAGGGAGTGCAGGGGGGAGGCGAAGCCAGGACCGGAGGCCCGGATGCACTCAGCAGTGCCCTCTCCACCACAGCAAAAGCCAAGGGGGAGCCACCCTCAATAGGATCCGAGAGTCGACACCCACTCGGATCCGAAGCGGGGACCGGGGCCGAGACCATCAGATCCGAAGGACCCGTGTGCTCCGACCGGGATGGAGCCGAAGTCACACCGAATCCCTCGGATCCGAAGCTCAGCCCACGGCTCCGAGAGGTAGGATCCGACAAGCTCAAAAGACCAGTCGGAGCCGAAGTACCCAGCACTGTCGGCTCCGACCCACTCCCGGATCCAACGCGGCTTGGCTCCGAACGCTCCGAACCTGGAAAGCAGGTTGGAGAAGGAGCAATTGGAGCAAAAAATGGGGTCGGGGCAAGAGCACTCCCATCTGCAGCTGGGCCTGGATGAACCTCCTCCTCATCCGGTCCATGTCTGCATCTGACATGCTAAAAGTGGACCTCGAAGAGGCCACCGAGGCAGACCTAGAGTGCCGCCTCGATGATCTCGATGGGGAGTGGGTCCCCTCCTCCTCGGGTCCCGGTGAGAAGCAAGGGGACCAGAGCCATGGAGGAGGCGATCCAGAAGCTCTGGAGGGAGAAGCTCGTTTGGCGGGCGGGGCCGAGGAGGAGTCCTCGGCCCGCCGCTTATGGTGCTTCTCTCTCCGTTTGGCTTTTCCGGCCTCCCTCTCCTCTGGAGCCGAAGCGGGAGGTTGAGTCCCGACTGGAGGGAGGCAGGGGTGGCTGCCACCGAGGGATGGGTAGCGGCCCAGAAGCACCGGAGGCCGGAGCCGAATCCGGGGGCAAAAAGCCCACTAGGAATCAGCTTCGACCTCCGGTCCTTTAGTGCCCTGGGGTTGAACTCCACACAAATCGTGCATCCCGAGGAGAGGTGTTCAACCCCAAGGCACCTAACACATCGGGTGTGGCTATCCGCCGATGAAAGCTTATGGCCACACTCGGTGCACTTTGAAAAGATGGCTTTAGGGGCCTCCAACATAGTAGCACAGAAACACACTCACTAGGCCCCTACACACACCACAAACACACACTACGACCAGCGAGGGCAGGGAGGAGGAAAAATAACCACAAATTAAATTAAATTGAGAGAGATAAAAGGGCTATGGGGTACCTAAACAATCGCTCTCACTCACACTAAGAAAAAGGGGAATAAAATAGAAATTTTTTTCTCACAAATCCACAAAGTAGCAGGAGCTCGAAAATCGAGCTTGTAGCTTGAAGCGCGGCAAACTAGATCTGTGGTCAGTCAGGGTTGGCATGGGATTATGGGTAAAGGGAGGAGCTAAGAGCGCGTATCTATGCTGTGGTAGAAGTTGCCGGCTCGGATCCGAGATCGGATCTGTATCCCAAAGGTTGCTGACAAATGAAGTGCCTACTTCAGATCACACGTTTCCAAGGCTAAAAGGAGTAAACAAATAACAAGGTATGCATATGAGAGGATAGCTTTAAACATTTTCATGCTTTAGTATCGACATGGTTTGTTTGTTTACTTTCAGCAGACATCACAGAGACATTCAAAGTAAAGTGCAAGGTACATAATCTTTCTTTCAAGGTTAAATGATTACAAAAAACATTTCCCATCTGTTTGCTAAGCTCTGATGAACTCTAACAAAGTCAAACTGTTCTTCTTAGCTAAATAGTAAAAATATATGAAACTGTTGCAGTACTTTTTATCTGACAGTATATTAAAATTAGAAGTTATGTACTTACCATAACATTTCATCTGAGTAGGTGGATTCATTTGTCTGCAACCTGTGGGTATGGATCCGATATCGGATCCGAACCGGCATGGTTTATCCAGCTATGGATCCGAGCTCCTAGCTCCTCCCTCACCCATAATGCCCTGCTCTCCCTACATGACCTCAGATCGAGTTTGCCCTGCACCAACTACCCTAACCAAAGGGTAACACACCCTATGCAGGAAACTGACAAGGCCAGGGGGATAGGAGGGTGGGATGGTTGCAGACAAATGAATCCACCTACTCAGATGGAACATTATGGTAAGTACATAACTTCTAAATCTGAAGTAGGGGAATTCATTTGTCAGCAACCTGTGGGACAGAGTCCCCAGCTACCTGAATCTTGGGTGGCCATCATGGAAGGATATTCCGGAGCACCGCGGAGCCAAAGGATGCTCTACCTCTAGAAGTGACGTCCAGCTTGTAATGAGTAATAAAGGTATGAGATGAATCCCAAGTGGCTGCTGAACAAATGTCATCCAGAGGAACCCTAGACTTAAAGGCCACTGAAGTAGATACAGACCGGGTCGAATAAGCATAGACTCCCTCTGGTGCGGGCCTCCCAGAGGCTTGGTACGCCAACAGAATACACTGAGAAATCCAGCGTGACAAAGAAACTTTGGAAATTGGTTTACCCAGATTGAATTTGGCAAAAGAAATGAACAACTGGTCTGATTGCCTATGACCAGCTGTCCTATGAAGGTAAAAACGAAGCTGCCTGTGAACATCCAAGGAATGCAGCTTGTATTCGCCTTTGTTTTGATACTTAGGGAAGAAAACAGGGAGGTTGATGGACTGATTAATGTTAGCTTCCAAAGCTACTTTTCGAAGAAAGGAGGGATTGATCTTGAGGTACACCCGGTCCGGATGAAAAATCAAATAAGGCAGTTTCATGGACAGGGCCTGAAGCTCTAAAACTCTCTTAGCCGAAGTAATGGCTACCAAAAAAGCAGTCTTAAAGGACAAGTATTTAAGATCGACTGTGGCCGCAGGTTCGAAGGGGGGAGCGGTCAAGGCCTGAAGTACCAAGGAAAGATCCCACGGGGGAACCGTTTCTTTGACAGGGGGTCTGAGTAAAAAGGTGCCTTTTAGGAAGGTTTTGCATAACTTAGCCGACATAAGAGACCCTGGATCGTGTCCAACATGGTAATGAGATATGGCCACCAGCTGAACTTTGACCATGGAACTACTGGCACCATCATTAAAGAAAGTAGTAAGGAAATCTAGAACCAAAGGAAGGGGAACCGTGAAAGGATCTAGGCCTTGCCACTCTGCCCAAATGGAGAAACACTTCCATTTACTGCAGTAGATTTTCCTGGTAGAGGGCTTGTGGGCCGCTACCAGAATGGCTTTAACTGGGGACGAGATACCGGGAGTCCAGATTAGGAGTGGAACTGGAGCAGCCAAGCAGTCAACTTCAGGTTGTCCAGGTTCGGAATTGGCAGGTTCGACGGGTGTGATATCAGATCCGGAATGGGATCTAGAATCCAAGGTGGATTCACTGAATGAGACCTTAGGTAAGGGAACCAGATCTGTCGAGGCCAGAACGGGGCAATGAGGATCATTCTGCACCCCAACCGAGAGGCTTTCTGAAGTACTTGTATCATCAGAGGTAGAGGGGGGTATGCGTAAAGAAGACCGGGAGGCCAAGCATGCACCAGAGCGTCTCTCGGAGAATACCCTGGAGGGGGGATTAGAGCGAAAAAACTGTCGCACTTGGCGTTGAAAGGAGAAGCAAAGAGATCGCAACAGGGAGTCCCCCACTGTGCGAAGATACGTTTCGCTACTAGAGAATTGAGAGACCACTCGTATGGGGAGATAATGGTGCGACTGAGCTTGTCCGCTAGGATGTTGGTCCGACCCAGAATATGCGTTGCGATGAGAAAGCGGTTGGTGGAGATCGCCCATTCCCACACTCTCATGCCTTCTCGACATAAAGGATAAGACCTGGTTCCCCCCTGTTTATTGATGTACCAGACCACCGACATGTTGTCTGATTGAATCTCAATTGTTCCCAGGGAAAGGAGGGCCTGAAGTGCTTGCAACACCAAGAGCACCGCCCTCATTTCCAGAACATTGATATGCAGGGAGGTCTCTGAATCGCTCCACGTGCCTTGGACCATCCGGCCCGCAAAATGCCCCCCCCACCCGAGGCGGGAAGCGTCCGTAGTCACCGTGGCGAGAGGGGGAGGTGCACAAAAGGGGCGGCCCCTGTGGAGGTCCGGAGAATGGAGCCACCACAAGAGAGACCGCTTGCAAGCCTTGCTGATTGCAATGGGATGATACAGGGGGAGGGAGAAAAATGACCATTGCACCTGAAGTGTCCATTGAAGCACCCGCATATTCAAGTGGGCGTGTGGAAGAAGAGTAATCGCTGCCGCCATAGACCCTAGCACCCTCAGGATCAATTCCGCAGGTGTTGAGCTGGAGTGAAGGATGGCCCGCACCTGGAGTCGCAGATTCCGAACCCTGTCGGTTGTGAGAAAGGCTCTTAAATTTCTCGTGTCTAACCTGGTTCCTATAAATTCTATTGTTTGAGTAGGGACCAGGTTGGACTTTTCTATGTTTACCGTGATGCCTAGCTTGGGAGCTAGACGAAGGAAGGAGTCTCTTGCCAAAGAGAGTAGATGCCTTGTTGGGGCGGTGAGAAGCCAGTCGTCTAGGTACGGAAAGACCTGCACCCCCTGAAGCCTCAGGTGGGCCGCAACCACTGCTAACACTTTGGTGAACACCCTGGGGGCTGTGGTGAGACCAAAGGGAAGGACCCTGAACTGGTAGTGACTGGCTCCCAGCCGGAAGCGAAGAAACCTCCTGACCATCTGTCCATCAGAATGAGATAGTACGCATCCTTGAGGTCTATAGAGCACATCCAGTGATTCTCCCCTAGAAGGGGGAGGATGGACTGCAAAGTGACCATCCGGAACTTCTCTTTGGGAACTGACAGGTTCAACAGGGACAGGTCTAGAATGGATCTTAGGTCCCCTGTCTTTTTTGGCACTAAAAAGAACCTGGAGTAGAACCCTGATCCGATCTGGTCTGGGGGGGATGGGCTGGATGGCTCTTTTTCTCAGCAGATGGCCAATTTCTGCTGAAGCGGCCTCCCTCTGATTGGGTGGAACATCGGGGAGGATTTTTAACTTTGGGACATGAAGAAAGGGGATCTTGTAACCTCTGGATATAATCCGGAGTACCCAGCGGTCCGATGTAACGGATTCCCATGCCGCTAGGTGCTCCGAGAAATGTCCCCCGACTGCCTCCAGAGTGGAGCAGTCGGACAACCCCTCAGGGTTGCTGCGTGGGCCGTTCAGAGAAAGGTTCCCTGGACCCAAAGTTCCTGGGAGCCCCTCTGCCCCTAGGGCAGCGTCCTCCCTGTCCTCCTCTGCCACGGAAGGACTGGTTGTCCGGAGCGGGTTGGGAATGCTGCGACTTCCGGAACCACATCTTCTTCTGGCCCTTTTGGTTCCTAGAGTAGGACCTCTGGGGCACAGAGAAGCGGACTCCAACAGCAGACAGCGTCTTCCCGTCCTTCTCGCTCTGAACCAATGTATCGTGAACCGTCTTGCCAGAAAGGGCAGAACCGTCAAAGGGGGCGTTTGTGAATGACGCCTTGAAGGGCTCCGTAAAATCGCAGTGGCGGAGCCAGGCCTGCCGTCTTGTGACTAGGCCCACTCTAGTGGCTCCCTTGGTAGTGTGGGAAAGTAACCGCATAGAGGTGTTAGTCACAGAACGAAGAGTGGCCATACGGGTGGAGTGCATAAGTTTGTCCTCCTCCGACATGGACTCTGGGGGGGATGCAGTGTATTCCTTGATAAGATCGCGCTGCATCCTAATGACGTGTGCCAAATAGTTGAGCGCCCTCACTGAGAAGGTCGCTGAACTAAAGATTTGCTTCCCCAAATGGTCCATCATCCGAGACTCCTTGCTCGGGGGATGGACTGAGGGACTCTCCTGGGTGAGTTCCCTCTTAGTGGCTGCTGCCGACAACATGGCATCTACCGGGGGTCCTTTGCTCCAGTGGGCACAGTCAGCAGGGGGGCTAAGGATCCTGTCGGGCCTCTTAGGGATTGGCTCCACGGTGTCCGGGTCCCTCCATGCTCTGGTGGTAATAAGGTCCACCAGGGGGTCAGCAGGAGGGGACACCCAAGAGGTAGACGGGCCCGCTTCAAATGCCTCCAAGAACACTGACTCGTCTGAGGAAGACTTTGGGGCAGACCACCCCCCTCTAATCCGTAACATTTCCATTCGGAGACATCCTCAGGGGGTGATCTTGGGGAGCCTTCCCCTTCCTCCGTCAGTGTCTTCGGTCAAAGACTCGGGGGAGTCTATGTGCCTCCTCTTACACGAATGCTTGTGAGGTGCTTCCTCGGGGGGGCTGTCCGAGGAGCCCTCACCAGCAATGTCCAGAACCACAGGAACTGCTTGGGGCAGTGAAGCGGGCTGTCCCAGTGGCCGGGTGATGGAAGCCTGGCCCAGAGCAGATGGAGTGCAGGACGGAGCCGAAGCAAGGGCCGGGGATCCGGATGCTCTCAACAGAGCCCTCTCCACTACATCAAAAGCTGAGGGGGAGCCAGCCTCGACAATAGGATCCGAAAGTCGGTTCCCCTCGGATCCGATGAGCGGATCGGAGCCGGCGCTGAGCCCCTCGGATCTGAGGGACCAGTGTGCTCCGACAAGGACGGCGCCGAAGGCACACTGAGTCCCTTGGATCCGAAGCTCGGGCCAAGGCTCCGAGAGGTCGGATCCGACAGACTCGAGGGCAGGGTTGGATCCGAAGTACCCAGTACTGTCGGCGACGACCCACCCGCGGCTCCGAGGCTGCCCGGCTCCGGGCGCTCCGAACCCAGGTAGCGGGTCGGAGAAGGAGCAATGGGCTTAAAAAAGGGGGTCGAGCTCCCCCCCAGGGGGGGGAGGCAGGAGCACTCCCATCTGCATCTGGGTCTGGATGAACCTTCGCATCATCCGGTCCAGATCAGCATTGGAGAGGCTGTAAGTAGATCTCGACGAGGCTACCGAGGTAGGCCTTGAGTGCCGCCTCGATAGTCTCGAAGGAGGTCGGGTCTCCTCATCCTCAGGCTCCTGTGAAAAGCACGGGGACCGGAGCCGAGGAGGGGGAGAGCCAGCAGCCAGAGAGGCCGGAGGAGAAGCCCGCTTAGCGGCGGGCGAACGGAGGTCTCGGCCTGCCGCTTGTGGTGCTTCTCTCTCCGGTCCTTTTTCCTGGCTTCCCTCTCCTCCGACCCTTTGGCGGGAGTTTGAATCCCGGGTGGAGGAGGGGGAGCAGGCAAGGCAGGGACTGCCGAAGCAGTGACCACCAAGGGGGCGGGGGCTGAAGCCGAGTCTGGGGGCAAGAGTCCCGCCAAGACCAGCTTCCACCTCCGCTCCTTCAATGCCCTGGGGTTGAACCCTGCACAGATTGAACACCCTGAAGTGAGGTGTTCAACCCCAAGGCATCGAATGCACCGAGTGTGGCCATCAGCAGGGGAAAGCTTATGGCCACACTCGGAGCACTTTGAAAAAAATAGCCTTTGGGGCCTCAGACATAACTATTTTTTTTTTTTTTTTTTTAAACAATAAAATAACTAAAACAGTCACACAAGGCCCCCCAAAAAAACACACACACACACCAACTACGAACCAGCGAGGGGAGGGTAAAAACTATATTAAATTAAACCAAAAAAGATATAAACCCAAGGGAAACCTATAACTTTCACACAACTTAAAAGTTTTAAAAGTTTTAAACCCTTTTTTTAACAATAATTAAACTTAGCTTTCGGAGCTCTGACAACCCAGCCTTCACCATGCGTGGCAAACTAGATCTGAGGTCATGTAGGGAGAGCAGGGCATTATGGGTGAGGGGAGGAGCTAGGAGCTCGGATCCATAGATGGATAAACCATGCCGGTTCGGATCCGATATCGGATTCATACCCACAGGTTGCTGACAAATGAATTCTCCTACTTCAGATTAAACATTAACAAACATAAACATAACATTTCCATTACACAATGGATGACTTCAACATGTTAAGTTCTTATTCCCAAAATAATATATCCATTACACAATGAAAGACTTCAAAAATAAGTTCTTATTCTCTTTCATCACTTTCATGTAGACCTTGTGTCACTTCACAATATATTAGAGTATTCTACTTCTCATTTTATATATATTTCACTACCACACCTTAGCTCTAGTTATAAAGTTGACTGTTTCTCCTAAAGCTTGCTTTTCTTTGGTAGTTTCCCATTCTATATTGCCATCAAACAGAAAAGTCACATACTGCTTACCATAAAGCAAAGTCAAGGAGAACCTGCTGAAGCTCAATACAGAACTCTGCTTTATCTACCATCTGGAACCATCAACATCTTCAAATCTATGAATCATGGACCATATTCTTTCTTATCAGAAATCCAATGTCATCAGCAATATATATATATATATATATATATATATATATATATATATATATATATATATATATTTAGTAAGTAGGCCTGTGAAAAAGAGGAGAATGTTTAATATGAAAAAGGTATGGAAGAAGAGATCTAGACAGGAAAGATACCTAGCCTACACTGAAGGAAATGGCAATAAGTCCATAGGCTGGAGAATGGATATGTGGATCACTGCCCTGATGATCAAATACTCTTGAGGATCTACAGTTACATTACCACCTGGGAAACTTTCCTTTTCTCTCCTTTTTAGGTAATAGCTCATCAAACAGCAGTCAAAGTAGAAAATACTCGGCTATTTATTCATATAGGGAATAACACAGAAAGAGGCTCTCTAGAGGATATAGTATTTTGGAAAAGTATGACTGCTTTTGCAGCCTGCAGCAGCACTGTTATTCAAGACAGATGTATACTTAAAGTAAGCAGCAAAAGCAGTGAATGCTTTTGATATAAAACACCTTAATGAGCCCTAATAAAAACTTTCCAGCAAAGTAATAAAACTTAGAGATGATTTGGCTTAGCTAAGAATGTGCTGCTGCTTAGTAATATGATTGATCTGTCTTCCTCTAGCAAAATGGTTGATCTAGTTTGAAGTAATTCTTAAAAAGAATTTGGAAGGAAATTTTGGACTGGTCTTAAAAATATACTTTGTCATTATGGGTAAACAATATAAGCTACTTGTAACCACAGAGAATAAAGCTCTACAATTTCTCCTGTTAAAGTAACAGCTACCAGTAATAAAGTATTGTGAGGCTGCTGCATCACTTATGGCCACTATTTCCAAAGGAGGCAAAGAAAACAATACAAACTACAAAAAAAAAGTCAAAATAACATCCAAACCATAGAGTAAAAGTGTCAAACAGACAAACCATTTGGTAAAAACTGAAAGAAAAACCCAGCTGGGATATTATGCAGGTACCTTAATCTTTATGGCCATAAGTTGGACTTAAATACATTTTTTCTGAAGTATAGCCACACTACCAACGTATGCTGTGTTGATGAGGTCAATAAAAAGGTCAAAACATGCATGTCTACAGCTTTCTATTGTTTGCCTTTATTGGCTTGAATGCAACCATAAAGATATAATAAGTAAAAAAAAAGTCATAGACATTCAGAAGCCATGTAGCTGAAACATTTGATGTCCTTAAGAGGTCATATACTTATATCCCATGGGCTTCCATTACAGGAGGTTTAAGATAACACATAGTAAAAACTCTAGCTTGGCTGGGAATTTCTTGCAATTTTTAAATTTGAGAATGGATACATTTTACCAGTGACTATAGTTTGATTAAGATAAGAGAGTGCTTATTTCCAAGATAGCTGTAGAAAAACCAACAGCTTAATATCAGCTCTCCCATTTGTATAAATAAACTGATAGATAAGGCCCAGTAATTCTGCCTGTTTTAGTAAAACTGAGTTACTAGCAAGTAAGTAGACTGCCTGGATGCCAACAACAAAAATTTAGAGAACCAGAAGGAACATTAAATAGAAAAGGTGAACAGACACTCTTGACTGGGAAGAATCCAGCAGCAGTTCACCAAAAGCATTTCAGGCCCCAGCTTTAGTACAAGAGATGGCTTCCAGTATTTTAGAGGAAAAAATAAGTCAAATGTTCTTAGAGCTAATTAAAATAAATTAAACACTGAAGGAGTATATCAACTCAAACTACTGGAAAATGGAAGAGGCTTTAAAAAGCTATTTACATGAACTGATAAAACTGCAAAAATCAGAGGCTGAAATAAAGAAAAGGCTGGTTGAATATGAAACTACTCAAAAAGAGTTTCAAAAAATGGAAGAGTTAGAGGACAGAGCATGCAAAGAAAACCTGAGACTTTTTGCTGTACCAGAGAAACTGGAAGGAACAGACTGCATTAATTTTATGAAAACATAATTAACTGGATTGGTATTCCACAGATGGAATTGTTAATTGAAAGGGCACGTTGTGTGTATGCTCCAAACTTAGATGAGAAAGCAGCCAACACCTGTATTAGTAAAGATGCAATCATACCAAAAGAGAGAGTTTATTCTAACAAAACTGTGGTAGAAAGGCAAAGTATTAAAAGCTATAGCCACTAGAGTGTTTGTGGAAATTTATTATTCACTGTACACCAAGCAGAAGAGAAGCAAATTTATCTCAGCAATCAGGGAATGTCAAGCGGCAGGTGCGAGATTCAAGCTGCTGTGTGAGAGTAACGAACAGGTAAAAATGGATTTCAGTGGATTTCTTCTGAAAATGTAAAATAAATATTCTGGATTTCAGTGTGTAGAGCGCACTTAGTTTGAACTCTTGGCAAAAACATATAGCTTGGCAATCAATGTTAATAAGAATCAGAAGTAAAATGTTTTATCTCTTATAAACTGTGCAGCTTGTGAAATGTATTATCTACAAGCAGGACAAGATGAACTATTGTATGAAACTCTGTCTCGTCAATATGATATGCAAGATAGGCCAAGGACAAAAGGAGTTATTCTTCAGGAACAGAATGTTTAAGATGTGTAAAACAAACTGTCAGCAAACCAGCTTGAGAGGAAAGACATATTATTCTGACAAATTTACAAAACTGCTGATGCAGACAGAAAAGACACTATAAAGATTAGGACTTTTTCTTTTGTAAGAGAGACTTTAATTTTCCTATCCTTACAGATCTGATGCTGTAAGCTGAAGTACGGCTTTGTTATTTGTGTATATCTTTCATTGTTAAACTAGATGTCAACTTCATATGCAGAGTAAATTAATGTCGTAACAGCAGAACTGACTCCGTTTTTTCATTGAGTAAAGGTACAGACAACCTCAACAGTGTAGTACAGCTTTAATTTTACAGTGGCAAGACTGGACCAGTCGAAACAACCAGGGTAGGTGACCTGCAGAGGTGCCTCTCACAGTGCGACATTCCTGCGCAGACTTTTTTTTTTGGAGTCGACTCTTCTTTCCTAAAACTTTGTCCATTGACTGCAGGACAAACACTGCAGCACAGTACAGGGCAGTACAGTAATTCTTCTTCAGACAGTTGGTGATATATGGGGTGCAAGTCATACTGCCGACATTTGCTTCACCAGCATCTAGTGAAAGACAGCAGAAAAACCACCCACAATTGATCTTCGTGTCAAGATTGGCCACCTTGTCCTGAACATTTGTGGTAAATATTTTCTTCTGTTTTTCTTTTAACAAAGAATGCAATCCATGAAAATGCCAAGACGTACCCTAAGTATTTTACTGTTGATATATCTGAATCATATGTAAATGTGCGCAATTATTTAAATAAATAGTATAATCAGCATGTTAGCACCTGTAAGTCTTTACTACGTAAGGCAGAAGTGTCACAGAATGTACAGAGATGTGTTATTTAAATGTTGCTTTTTGCATGCCTTGTCATAAATGTATTGTATGTATTGTACAAAACCTGGAACACAACCAGGATAAAGTAATGCTTGAAGCACATACAATGGTTCCTGTTTTTATATATCTTGTTGCAAAAGATTTATTAGAGGGTGATGTAGATGTCAAAGTTTGTACTTTACAGTCTGATTTGCAAGAGTTTAAAGACTGGATTGCTAAAAACAGCAACCAGCAAGATCTTGACCTCATGGGTCACTTTCATATTTACTGTGATAAATGAAATGCATCTGGTAAAATGCATGCTGACACTGCTAAATGTACAAAGATATTTTCTCAGTTTTTAAAAGTCTCACAGACTAAAATTAAGACCTTTACACAAACTGTTCTTAAACAAGGCAGTAAAGCTATTGGTATAATAAAAGGGTTAATTGTCCGTTTTCAAAAAAAAATATATATATATATATATATATATATATATGACAAGCAACTGGCTGACACACAGCATGACATAATTATTGCAAGGGAGGAGACTAACACATTACAAGCTCAATTAAAGACACAGGAATCTGAAGCTGATAGAGCAGCAAATTTAGCTAATCAAGATCTTTTAAGATTACAAGCCTTGTTAGAAAAATATCAGTCTAAAGCGCTAGAAACTGATGTTACCAGTCCTGTCATAGCCTCAGCTGGTTTTTCTGCTGAAGTTTATCATCAGTCTAGGATGTTATAAACTCTCCCTAAGTGGGATGAACAGAAGGGTATTTTTAATAACATGATTACATTTGAAGCTTGTTTTTTAAAACCGTAGGCACTGTATGCACTGTATGCAATGATACACTTGAGTGTTGCTTCTGGAATTTTATTCCGCAGCATTTCATGGCTTATATACAGCAAAAGTGGTATAAAACCACTGTACATTACAAAACAGATAAAAACAGAGATGAGGTTCATGGTGAACTGAAAAAAATATTTAATAAACTTCTAAACACTTTTTCAGAAGTGCATAAGAGCTATAAAGTCAGCAGAACAGAATATTGGCAAATATAATCTGGTTAGTAAAGAGTTAAAACAACAGCTGTTAACTATGCTGATAAATAATTTACAACATACTATTCTACCTTTTGAAAATGGTTAAGGGTACACAGCACAAACGTTCATTCAGTTACAGCAAGGCACTTAAATAGTAATTTTAAAACCATTTTAAATAACAAAACAGTTCTAGGGAATAAAAATCAAATGAAAATAGTTAAACGCAGAAAAGACATGATGTCACAAAACTAACAAGCATGTATTTTCTTTCATCTAAAGTGCAGCAAAAGGCAAATAACAGCAAATGTAACTCATGTAAATATATCTGTTTTAAGCATGTGTTAGTTAAGTCAATATCTCTTTTGTTTCTTACAATATTTTGTAATCGTATGATAGCATAAAAAAATAGCACAGACTCCAGCAAAAACAGTATTCAAAAGCAATATTATGCATAGTTAGGCAAGTTAATGTTTATTACAACTGCAGTCTAATATCAAATTGCAAGTATATTAACGAATGACTGAAGGTACAAGTAAGTGATGAAGGAGTTATGGGTTAAGTGTCTGGAATGTGCAGAAAGAAAAAAAAAGTATGTGAGCTCAAATCTTTCCAGGCTGAAATGGGTAGTTACAAGGAATGTTGCATAACATAAAATGTTACTGGTAATGAAATTTATAAGGTCAAAGAAACAAGACTGGTTTCCAGGCCAAATGGCTTACGTTTTTCCAACAAAAATCCTGTTTGGTAATTTTAATATGATGTCATACCTGTGCATACATGTCATTAATAATCTGTTTGCAAGTAAATACTACACCAAGTACAGTCAGTACATGGGCTATGGCATGCAGTTAAAATAAATTATGCAGGTCCCTTTACAAAAAGGGAGGGTACAAACAGCTAGTATTAACAGTAAACGTCTTTTCAAAATGGGTAAAAGCGATTCCTATTACAACTTTGACAGTACAGGCAACAGCAAAAGCTTTATAAAAATATTTTTTGTTTTTGAAAATAGTCAAAAAATAATCATATCAAAAAGCAAATGTGTAAGACCAAAGTGTCACAGTCTAGGTAACGGCCAAAGGGCAAGCATACATTAAATTCTCACAGCATAAAGCAAATAAACAATACTGCAATAAAAATGATGTATATTGAAATAAAACAGCACCAAAACTTGACAATAACCATAAAATAGGGCAGTTTAATAGAAAAGTTATATTAAAACTGCCCGATTTTATGGTTATTGTCGTGTTTTGGTGCTGTTTTATTTCAATATTCATTTTGCTTTGGTTATTCAGCACCATTTACTCTGAGAGGACTGTTTGTTCTTTATTTTCTAATAAAATGATGTATACTACAGGGGGAAGGGTATGCTTTCAATTTTACACTAACTGTGTCTGAAACAAAAGAACAGCATTTAGCTAAAGTGATACAGGTCCTTCAAACACTGCAGGAGGAGACAGGGTTTAAGGTTAAAAGTGAAGAGGTACACTTCACGTCATGACATGCTTTCTAGCCAGAAAGAATTATCCATTCTGGAGTAGGGACCAAAGGAAACTACGTCTTTTTGTGATTTAAAGGCAGCATTGGCCAAGGCTACAGAACTAGTAGCTCCAAGTTTAACACGTCCCTTTGTGTTGGCAGCAGCTGGACCCAAACACTCTCTGTTGTGCTTCTACAGGAGTGGCCTCAAGGCTCTGATGCTAGAATGGAAAAGACTTTACGCTCCATTACATTCTTCAGTAGAAAGATAACACATGTTGAGAGGGGATATTACCTGTGCATTCAGAAACTTTTGGTGATTTACTGGGGTTTAAAGCAAACTGAATACTTAACAGCTTTTTCCAAAGATATTATAGTACAGACACCACATTATGCCATTCAGGCTTTGGTAAATGAGACTCAGTTAAATAAACTGATTGATGACATCAGTCAAGCAGTGTTTGCAAAATGGTTGGCATTATTTAGTGTCAAGCAAGTTACAATAAAGGCAGGAGATAAGTATTACTTATCTAACTTCATGGGA